>NW_028186523.1:5602844-5633594 GCF_003343005.1 Rhea americana
GACAACATTCTGCAGGAGAATGATTTTTATGAAATAGCGTTTGATGCTAGAGAAAGTCTGTTTAACACTCTGATCAGCAATAGCTCTCTCTCTCTCTCTGACTTTCTTTTGTCTTTAACAAAGCACTCAGTTCAGATGTTTGTCTTCCTTCATATGTAAATAGCAAGACCATCTTCTGCAAGGTGCTGTGAATTTTTTACCTAAGAGATTATAAAAGCACAAATCCCTAATTTTATCCTTAAAACTGTATGGGTAAACTTTGTCAGTTAAGGATCTTTTTCAGATTCAGAACAACCATTTATCATCTCTTTTGTCAATTAAATTAGTTCAATTAATTGTGTAGAAGTGTCTTTTTTTGGTTTGGCTGTGCAATGGTTTTGTAATTCTTAGGGAAAATTACAACATTTATGATGAAAGCTTTTACTGAGACAATAATATATTTGTGCTATAAGGTGTTTAACAAATAAACCAAATTCATAATGAAATATTTCTAAATATAGATGTTGCCTCCTAACTTCCCAGTTTGGAGCATTTTATTTTTACTTGTAAATATCATCTGTGTATTACAGTACTTTCATGCCTGCAGGCTAAGATTACCAGTCTCCCTTTTTTTTCCTCCTCCTTCTAAATATTCAATTACTCAATGGTAATTATTATTATGTGGCCTTCTTGGCTTACTGCATTATTAGATTAATATAGATTTCTTGTGCCAAATTAGCGGAAATCACTGTTATACACAACAACGAATCACTTTTTTTTTTTAGTTTTATTTACTTTGTTGAATAACAGGAGGACTTTGACATCAAGAGGGTTTATTCTTCAGACTTTAACATAGTGTGTCTTTGAAAGCTGAGAGTTAGGGAGAGGACATATTTTTGTTTTCTCTTCTATCAGTTTCTAATAAGTAGAAACTTTGGTTAAGTTATAATTTAGTTCTCTTAAAAATCTATAAATAGGGGCCTTTGCAAATGAAATCACATTTAAAGTCTTCTGATCTTCGGTTATTGTTTCAGATGTATGTAGCAGATGTAAGAAAAACGAAAATGAAAGAGAAGGAGCTGTCCAGGGTACTGCGGTTGATTAACTAATATTTCCTGTTACTGTCCAGAAAAACTGTTCACTGTAGTRTTCAGAGAACTTCCTCTATTTGATATTTTTTTTAACAAGTATAACAAGTATATTCAAGTCAGTCATAGAAAATAAAAGTGGGTTTAAAAAAWCCTACTTTGGGAGCGTACCACATTTCTGTGTATAGCACAAACAATTTCAGATCAAAATAACCTGATCAAGTAACTTTTAAAATACATCTTTATGTGCTAAAGTTTTTCTCAAAGTTTTGAAGACTGCAAGTTTTTAGGTTTGAATTGATCTTTGAGTATAACGTAAACGGTTTGCAGAGTACTATCGCAATGTAAACAAAACAAAGCCCCCCCCCAAAAAAAGACCCCAACCTTGCATTACTTGATTGCATTTGAAATCAATTCTTGTCCTTATGTGACCTGAAATGTGTGGTTACACAGCCATATAAATCCAAACRATCATATTTGTTTGATATGAAATGAAAAAAATAGTTAAATTGAAAGTTTAACATCATGAAATTCAAAATCCCAAGCGGTATATAAACATTAAAAGAAACTTTGGACTGCTAATCCTAGGAAATGAGTTTTATGGATTGAATTCAACAAGGCTTCAGAAATGGTTCCATCTGCTGCCTAGCAGCTGGTGAAAGGATAAATTTAATTCATTAATTCATTTGGAAAAAAGGATCCAAGTAGTAAATACTTCATTGCTCRTAATGCACATAGGTGGAAATCAAATCTGAAATTGGGTCCAGTTGATCATCTTTGATAATGAGGAACATTTTCTTTGCTATTTTTATAATGATCTTGATCAGGCAATTGACGATATATTGACTATCTGCTGCTAACTGGTATTGTCATGTCTTAAAAACTTGAGAACAGCTGTAAAAGCATAGTTTTTTCCTGGGATAAATATCCTCCACTTCAGGAGTTACAGATTATGTAGGTTTAAAAAGATGGAATGTCTCACTGAAGCAATGTTTGTGTGTTTTTTATTAATATTTACAACTTCTTTCCTATTAAGTGAGTTTATTAATACAATTATAAGTGTAAGTAGTAAATAAATATATTCACAGTTAAATCACTGTAGTAACCCCAAACCGGAATAACAAATGCAAAGAGATTATTTCTTTGCTTTACTTTCCTGAGTTACAATCTTCATTTTTCTTTTCCTTCTGTCTCCAGCYGTTATTTTTTTTCACAATACGTATTGAAAACTTGTACAAGAATAATGAGGGGAAAAGGAGTTAAGGCCTGAGGAAGGTGAATATTAAAATATCTAGAGCCGTAAAAGCAAAATTAATTGGACAGATGCGTCAATAATAATTTGTTGCTTAAGTTTTAGATACAAAGTTATACAAAGTGTTACAACCTCAGACACAGGCACTTGCCTCTATCTCCTTTAATCTAAACCACGAACAGGAAGTGCAAAGTTGTCTAAGGTCTTTGAAGCTTGAGACAGTCAAGTTGGCTGTGACAAGGCTCTTGTGCACCTTACACCAGGCACGCAGGTGAGCGTGCCCCTCGTTACCTGCCAGTAGGTACGCAGGGCTGATGAACCTGTTATCCTGAAGGCAGTTAGCTATCTGCCAATGCCTRTTTTCAGTGTTTCTGCTTGAGATGACGATTTCATGAATGATATTTGGCTTTTCCTGTTTTCTCTGTAGCCCATAGCTCGCTGTGGTGGGTTTGTTGGATTTACTATAAAGGTTCTGTTCGCACCCTGTGGGTTGGGTTAAGAATTAGGATTTATGCATTTACTTCTACTGTTGCATTGTTTATACAGCTTTGGTTTAGTTTTGATCCCTTTTTTTTTTTTTTTTTTGCCTTTGAGGCTCTTCCACAGTGTCAGCTGCTGACTGATAGTAGGAGAACGGCCTCGTGGTGTGAATGAAAGGGACCTAGCGGTTGGTAAACAGAGATAAGGAATAAATAGAGCACAGGCAAAAGGAGATAGTTCTGTGGGAGCCCAGATTGCCGCCAGTCTGTTCAAGTGAGATGCAGTGCCTGTCCTTTTCCCAGATTAAATTAGTGTGCGAAATCTCCAGTGACCTCCTCCCCTTCTCCCCATACTCTTTAGCCAAGCTGAACAGCCTCTGCTGTAAAGTATTCATTTTATCCAGGGACAAGTTGGACAATAGAACTCTCCCTGTTACTTATGGACAGCTGTCGTCATTCATAGGGCTTTTCAGCATTTCATTTTTCATAAGAGTTAAAAGGATTTTACCTAGTAACTGACGAGAGGTTAGAAATGCAAAGATGCCAGCCCTGAGGTTGCCATCCTAAGGAAGTTAATAAATAAATATCGCCCCCCCCCAACACACACACGTCTCCCCTCCCCAGCATGTGAAAGGCTGTGTATTTTGTTAGTGCTGCTGCTCTTATTTAAAGGGGTTTAATTGTGATAACACGATTACACTGAGGCATGAACTGCACGGAGAAACTAACAAGCAGAGACACAGCGATATGCAGGGCCCCCAAGGTTCCCTAAATTAAAGGTGACCAGCGCAGACCCGGCTGAGTGCCCCTCTCCCTTCTTTGCCCTTGCTTTTGCCTATATCTCCTATCACTTTATTACCTACAAATAACTCCCAGGAAAAGTAAGTCCTCATGAGATACCTCTCTGGTCCCGTATTTATTTATTTTTTTTTTTTTTAGTGATTTACTGCAAATATATTCAGCATTTTGACTGATTAAATAGACCTTCGGCAACCTTGAGGGTCACTGTGTAGAGTATGTACATAGAAAATGCATCAGCCCATTGTACCCTGGCAGCTAATGAGATTGGTCGTTAAGTAAATGACACAAAGCCTACAAAAAAAGCTTAGCAGCTCACTAGAGTATCACAGAGTGTCCCTGCACACCACACAACGACACAAACAGTGGACTAACCTAGCCCACCCCTGCTTTATTCTACATCACTGCTTCCCTGATGTCAGCGTGAGAGGCAGAACAAAGGCTAAAAGGCACACGGTAAGTCAGTCTGACAATTACGCCCGAGGGAGAAAGTGGAGCAAATCTTAGCCTAACCATGGGGTTGAAAGTCCGTTTCTAGACAAGTAGGTCATAACGAAGGGATTGSTTTCCCTGTCACTTCACGAAGGGGAGAAAAACGTCTCTGGGATCAAGGTTGGGTTTCTTTCTCGCTGTTCGTTTCCTTTGCTCTCTGTTATTGTTTGCCAGCTTACAAAAGTTTCTGGAATTCCAAAAGTAGCGTGGAGCAGGATGTTTTGTGAACTGGGTGTTGTAGTTGTTATAGCGTAATGAAATAAATGTTCTTTGTAGGAACTGCCACACAGTAAGCACCACCTCAGACGTACATTAACATCTGATGAACTTTGCAGACAGAAAGTTTCTGTTTACTTCTCTGTAAAAATCTACTGAAAATATGTTATATGTGGGAGTACACAGTTCAGTCCACTAGCCTGCTGCTTGCACCCTTGAATAAATGGTACAGTTTTTAGAATTGCGCAGACATAAGTGGATTTGTTACTATAATTTGGGTTTCTTGTTTTTCAACAGAATTTTACATGCTGTCTCTCTAAGTGTTGTCTTTTACATGAGCTGAAATTAAAGAAAAAGAGTTGGAAATACGGTCATTATCCATTTTCTTTACACAGCAGCAAAATATTCAGCTGATATTTTGCAATAGCAGTTGCCTGTCTGTGTATCCAGTGATAAAATCTGTTCTATCAGTGTTTGAGTTTAATATCTTAGGACCCTTTATTTTGCTGAAAAATGGCAACAGGAAGTTACCAGAAAGTCTTGTTTGCATTACTAGAATGTTTCTGTCTGCTTTGCACTTTGGAGGCTCAGGGGAAGTTAGATTCAAAAGAACATGATATTATTACAAGATGTMTATGTGAATTATTTTTTTTTCCTTAAATCACTGAAAAAGAAACAAAAATGATATTTTAAGACTGTTATCTCAAATATAAAKAGTTAAAGAAGTGGAGTTTAGATATCAGCCTGCATTATAGTTGGGTTTTGTTGCTTTTTGTTTTGGAAGAGTTACTTAATTTGGGAAAACACTTTGCAATGTTTGTTTGTACAGACATGTCAGGATAACCTGCTTGTTTAATTAAAACTCCTCATAGGTCACAGAAGTCAGTTTGCTATGATGTATCGCTTACCCAGAAACATCCTTTTTACCGCATGGACAATAGAAATATCATCATGGCTTACAGAAACTAAGATAAAATGTGTCTTTTTAATATATGTGCTTGGGGAGTCCTCCAAAGGTGTGTGTATGCATATAGATGAATCCACACATGCTTATTTATATAACAGTGTACATATGCAGAAGTCTATGTTCACCTATATGGTACTAGCAGTATATTGAGACTCACTATATATTCAATAACAGATGATGTCTGCTTTTTACATCTCCCAATATTTCCAACTTAGGAAATTTAATGAGAGAATAAGCAAACACAAGTAAAATTTTATATTCATTTTTTTTTTTGCATATGTCTAGGTGTTTGCATCTCAGCAACGTTTTCCTTATGTTATCTCAGAAAATATACAGCATCAGAAAACAAACTTGCTTTCTCAGCTGAGTCATATAATTCATACCTAACTCTTGGATCAACAGAGGTTTTAGTAGGCTACAGGGTTAGGACACAGTTTTGCTTTGAACTTTGTGATTGATACAAAGTTTTCACTACATTTTAACAAATAAAAATCTGAAGATATTTTATGTTCTGTTACATCAGCACAGCTTTTAAAAATGTGCACGTCCCTGTCACACAGAYGTCAGGCTTTTTACATACCTATGTGAATGAGAGTAAAGGGTATTTGGTATTACAGCATTCATCACATTACTGACCAAGTTCAGCAGCCCTTTATCCTCTTAAAAGTGCAGAGTGGTTTCATAGGGGTGATGTACAAAAGTAGCAGTGCTGCAAAAGTAATAACCATACTGAAATCAGACAGGTTGAGCCACACTAAGTTTCTTCAGTTTTTCATAGCTTCATTCATTTTTATCTTGTCTTTTTTTTTTTTTTTTTTTTTGGGGGGGGGGTTATAGCTAAGCAAAAAGCAAAAAACCCTTGATTTAGGATAATTAATGTTGTCAGCTGATCTCTCATATATCTGATTTTTAGGAAATACTTTTAGATACAGACTTTCTGGACCTCACCTTCCAGCCTTTGCACATATCTTAGTGTTCAGTTCTGATGAACACCAATTTCTGTTGTGCATATGAGTCTGAAAACATTTATGACACTACACAAGTGATTCGAATAAATCTAATTCAGTCTTTTGAATTATAATATTTTTTCAAACCAGAAATACCAAAATATCTGATATTCCTGAAGAAGTACATATTTCCAATGTCACTTATAACTATCCTTTTGAAGGCTTGACTGTCACTCCAGAATAAAATRTGGCAAATAACATGCAGATTAAACTTTATGTCCTAACACATCCATATCTATTCAGAACATTTAGACCAAAATCGTGTTACTTGCACTGATTGATTTGGGAATTGCGCCTGGATAACTGAGACTGCACCACTTCTTGAACTTGTAGTTTACGTGGGCATAGTTGTAGGTTATTAAAAACTCCATAAGCAGAATGAGTGCTTCTGAATTTTAATTATCTTGAATCATTTCAGACTAAAGATACTGTTCAATTAGTGATAAAAAAATTCTCCCTCTTAACCTGCTTTAGTACTTAAATAAAATCTCTTTGAAGCAAAATTGCTCTCATTTATGTTCATGGGAAGTCTTTTAGTAATATGAGCAACTTTTACCTCTCTAAATGATAGATTTCTAGTTCACAAAAGGTAGTAACTTATCACTACAGTGATGCCTTGGGATGAAAACGGGGCCTACCTGCTCAGGTAATGAACATTTACGGAAGCGATTGTGCATGTGCGAGTGCTTCCACTGAGGTCGGACGGATGGCTCACTTCAGTGGAGTAAAGCAGGTGTGTAAGTGTTCGGAAGATGAGGTGTTTATTGATTTATTTAGTAGATTTGGGTAACATCTACTAGGTCATTTTTCAGATTTGGCTTCATATATAAGTTTTTCCCTCCATTAAGGAACTTTGTTTAAAAGAAGCTTATTTCCCTTTAATTTAAAGACATTTGAATTCTTCTACATCAGAAATATAAATGCCTTAGAACTTTTTCAAATTATCATTTCATGTGAGAATCGGAGATTCCAGTTTCTTCCTAACAGTGTTTCGACAGGTGATAGCGACTGTCAGTTCACTAAGTTCCTTAAACCTCAGGAGAAAATTTGACACCTTCATTGCCTCCCCCCCCCCGAGCACATGTACAGCAGCTGGGTTGGCACAACAAAATAGTAATGGCTCCAAAGGCACCGTTATGGACTATCAGGTCAATAATCCTTCTGCTAAGAAGGATTTACATGATACAGAGTAATGGCTCTGTCATTTCTCAAGTAAAAATCCACTTTTTAACGAGCATCAAAATACTATTTTCCACTCTTGATATCAGAGATATTATGGTAGTAAAAAAAAGCATATATTCTCCAAATAAATGTTCATGTTTAAATATTTTTGATTAATAAATGTGAAAATACTGTAGGTCTTATATAGACAGCTAAAATACCGCAGAGCGAGATGTTTTTGAAAATGCATCTAGGATTGTTTTCAAATCTCTTCTTTCTTGTTATATCGGAAAATTATAGGATATTGGTGAATATGATGTCTTCAAATAGCATTTTTATGATGCAGTCTAGAAATAGATTGCACTTGGGGGAATTTATTGTGGTTTATTTTGTTTAATTTTTCTACTGTGTGACTTTCTCCAACTTCAGACAGAACTTTGACATAATCTATCATATACAATTGAGATCTTATTATAAAAATAAGTTTCAAGGTAAGAAAAACAGTGGCCAGAGAAATATAAGATTACGATTTTTATGTTAATTTATTTTTTCATATGATACAATTTCTTGCGATGAAAAATATTTAATAAATTTCCCATACTTGGGGGAAAATATTTCTTTGCTAACAGTGTAGTTAATCAATAAGTGAGTATAAAATAATAAATGAGTATACAAGCAATGGAAAATCACAAGATCTTAAACTGAAAGACGTACCATAGCAGTAGAAATGAAGAGACTGAGTACAGATATTTTCATTGTATTTCTAACATTTTATAATATTAAACATCATTTTGAACTATGCATCTGATGGGAATCAACCTACATATAAGCGCTACAAAATATAATGATCAAAGTGCAACTGAACATATAAATCATTCTAAATAACATTGACACTTGGTCAAAAGAAACAAATACATTTAAGGCTCAAGTGTATGGTCAAGGTACTTTATGGATAGCCCTTCCCATTATTTTTGTGAGAAACAGTACTGTCTAAAAAAAGGGTTAAAGAAAATGCATTCTGTTGCATCTGCTTACTAAATCCCTTACTTTAGTAGAAATTCAAATTTTGTAAAGATTATTCATTTTATTGATGCATATAATTATAATCACAAGCCATCTGCTGATTTGGCAGGCATGGTTAAAATTCTCTAACTCTCATAACCTTTCAAGTACAGTGCCCTTGGGACTCTATTTCACTTTTATATTTTGGAAAACATGTAGGGACAAACAAGAGAGGTCATCTGCCGAAAGTCAGACTTCTAAAACATTAAAAGAATAAAGATCGTAATGACTGCTGTTGTTTTAATAGCAAAGAAAGTGTTTTCTGTTTTATTTCTGACTTCAGGAAGGATTATACTGGTTTCCATCATGCACTTTGGGAATCTGAGTTTTTTCTAGGGATTAAAGCTCTCTCCTAGCACTCCTGGGATCTGGGTTCCAAGTCTAAACTGAAAGAACAAATATTGTTCRTTTTGATTGTCACAGGTGATTTAAATATATTTGACCTTGGCCTTCATTTTCATTTTAAGCAAATCTGATTACATTTATATTTGAAATGTTTTAACAAACACTTTCCTATTTTTTTTTTTAGTTTTTGGAAGTTGATCAGTTTTTGATTGAATGTCACAGAGTAGTATCTATCATGTATTTAGTTTTTTCCCTGAGGCTCAAAAAGGTATTTTAATTTTGAAGGCTACATACAATAAGGTATAAAATGAGTAGCTAATATTCTTTGCCATAGTCCGTTTGAAGTACATGCCTATATGTATATTAGCCTACCACAGGCAGGTAGTGAGCCACAGTTACATGTGTTACATGTGTTTGTTTGTATTTTTGGTTATGTCAAGTCTAGTTTTCCATTTTCTTGTGTCCAGCATCACGTTTAGCCAAGCTATTTCAAACCTAAATTTCCTTTCTTTCTTTCTTTCCTTTTTTTTTTACATGTTACGTCCCCTGCTCCTTCTAGCATAAAACATCCGCAAGAGAAAAAAATATTATCTAGGAGATGCTCTCTCTATATGACAAAAAATGATTGGATTTCACCAAGCTGTAGGATACTGTCAATGTTCTGGGCTAGGAAAACGGGTGTTTTAGAGAGAAAATACACAAAGCTGAGAAAACTTGTTGCAGARTGGGATAATCCAGCGATTTCTCGGCACTAGGCAAAGACGATCACCCCTCAGCAGCAGTGTCTTGCGTAATGCTGTGTAGACGTGTATCTCATAGGCACAAAAGATGCAGCGCTCACTTCGGCTTAGTTGGTACGTCTGAAGGCCCGTGTGCGGCCCGCGTGCTGCTGTGCCCCTTCGGAGGGCTCGGCTCTCACCCCGCACCCTCGTTACGATGGGCAGGAGGGAAATGCACATGTTTGAAAGTGTCTTCACAGCTGAAACTAGGGAAACGGGCCGAGAGTAGCTCTGGTTTATTTCACAACCAATTAAGTATGACATCTGTTGAAACTCAGGAAATAAGTCTCCCTTCCCCCTGTTCGTATACTTACTTAAGCTGCCAGTCTTTTGTTTGGATACGATGGATTTTACTCCCAAGACTTTGTTTTGTCACAGCGAATACACAAAATAAATAAAACGAGATATAAAAGCTGCTTTTATTTAACTTGGTTTCACTAAGCGCGTGTGAAAAAGCCCTGTGTGGCACACACAAACTGAGCGAACGTCTGTGTTAATAATTCTTTGCCTAAGCACTCACCTTACTTGCTGTAAAAGGGGATGTTTGTGGCAGGCAGGGTAGGCACAATAACACTTTCTTTTTGAAAATTTGGCTCTTGCCGTTGACTCTTAAAAGCCATTGAGGGTTGGTAGAAGGAATCTGGATTTTGATTTCTTTAGTTTAATGATCGGAAACTTGTCATTGCAAAGAAGGCCCCAAACAGAGCAGGGCATATGGCATTATGAATGGTTAAAAAAAAAAAAAAAAAAAATGCAGAACCACTGTTATTGATGAGATCAGGATGCTTAAGTATACAGAAGTACATTAAAATCTAAGTGAAAAACTCAGCTGAGCTTAAATAGCAAACCTATTGAGAAAACCCTATAAACAAACTATCATAGTCAGTATCAGATAATAGTAATTCAAGTTGAGAGGCACTTCCCATTTATCAGACACCCAGCCAYGAGAAGCATTTACTTGTCTTTGAAACTTTTATTCCTTCATAAAATATTTTCAATCAAAATACTAAAAAGATATCATTTCAGTCCATACTGACTCAGAGAGTTCAGTCTATCTCTGCTGTTCTTAAAACTTGATAGTATTCATTCTTTTATGTCTAAGTAAAAGAATATTTTCCATGTCATCCCAAACTCATTCTTTCTCTCCCTCTGGACACTGGAGCCTCCCATCATTCTGAAGCCACACTCCTCGTATCAAAGCCATGACTAACTCTTCTTTTTTCTTTAGTTTATACCRTCCACTCTTCTTTCTGTTTGTTCATCAGCTTCGTTTTCTTTTTCTTTCTTTCTTTTTTTTTTTTTAACCAATTCTTCCTTTCTACAAAGATTGACATTACCTTCATTCCTGGAGAATGGATTCCCTACTTTATTTCTCTCTTTTTTTTTTCCACCCCTATTTTAAGTACAGCTCAGAGCCACATAGTGTACATGTTTTATAAGCTGTAAGATGTTGCTCAGCAATTAGCATGCATTCCTTGTTTAGGAATCCTCCGATGAAATGTCTGGGTACACAATGTAGGTATCTAGACCTAAGCTAGTCATCCAGTCATCCCTTTAGTCAGTGGAAAGGAAGAGATGTTTCCCTGATGCAATTTATCTCACCCAGAAGTAGGTATATAAAGTAAGTAAGAGGTATCACACATCTACACAGCGGTAGAAATGCCTAGTGCTACCCACAGCCCCTGGGGAGCCAAGGGAGGTAGCTCAGATACAGATGTTTGAGATATATAAAGCTAGGTGAATTCTGTTGTTCCTGTCCAGCCTACAAATGGACTTCATTTCTTCTTGTGTCTTGTCTCCACAGCAACTCATTCTATCTCTAAATTTCATAAAAGACAGTGCTATGAATAGTATGGTATAACTTAGACCAAAACTTTCCACTTGCATATACAAAGCACAGTGAAATCTGGTATGGGCTTAGATATTAAGAAAGAGCAGAATAGTAAAGCTGAATATCACTGTGCAGCTCTGAAAACAAAATTTTTCCCTGGAAACATGGTATTTATAAAAAAGAAGTTAATTCCTTTTTCTCTTCTTAGGAGCCATTATTTTTTCCTTCCAGAAAATGTTTTATTTTCTCATAGCTAATTCTTAAAAATAACAAAAAAATGAACTGTAAAGATTACAATATCCATGTTCATGTCAATATACAATAGAGATGTCTACATTAAATCAGCTGGATTTTTTAAACTCTAGTAATAGAAACATTTCCAGATTCTCAGCTCTAGATTTTCTTTCTCTCTTTGATCACTACTAGGGCTCTGCAGGCATTTTTACAGATGCCTCTGTGATTTATCTCTTTTTTCAGGCTTTCAAGACTTTGTTTCTCAAACAGTAAGGTAGTGAAGGATAGAATAGATGATGGTTTGGTGGTGTTTCTTCTCATGATTATAGTGATTCTCATGTTATTATAAAAACTAAAAGCAAAGTTTCGTTTCAAAATTCCGGTTGCTGGGTATATCCTACATGTATTTTCGTTTGTTTTTGTATTTGAAGAGCTWTAATGACACAACTTTTGTTTTTCAGAGGATTATATATCATAAACATAACTTTAGGATATATATATATATATGTATTTTAACAAGTCTTTGTTCCTTAAAGCTCTAGGGACAGCTTCTCAAAGTTCTTCAGAGTCAAGGAAAAAATGCTTAAGTTGTATTCCTAATTGGTCAGTTAAGAATTTATTCAGGAATCAGAGTTAGATGGGGCTCCATTAAGGTGTGCTGACTAACTCTGATGTGCTGGACGGTCGCTGTGGATCCATACAGGATCATATAGCCTATGGGTATACACTGCCCTGAGCTATACCATGGCTGGCACAGATTGACTTTCGATGCAGGGAGCYGTAGTAATGTCTCTTAACAGTCTGTCACCTACCATACTGTCTTCCTGAGTGGAGACAGCCACAGTAGTAAACTTTGCCGTAAGATTATGCTCAGTTGGATCTAATTTTTTAATAAGTTTTATAAAGTGTTAGTAGCTTTGTATTGCCGGTAACACTTTCACATACAGTCTTCAAAATCAATGAARATGGTGCCCCAAATGTGGATATGCAAAGTACAATTTAACACCAGCTAAATAAGTAGCCATTAGACTAGCTTAACATTTGTCTTGAAAAGCTCATGCTGCTCACACACACTTTTCTTAGAATTTTTTTCCCTCACAGTCAATATTTTAGTGATTGACATTAAAAAGTGTCTTTTTAAATATCCCTAACTCATTTTTAATAATGAGAGTAATTAATTTTAGCCTTGAACACTTTTGAGCCCATTATTTATAGCAACATTAGTAATGCTACTTATTTGTATTAATATTAATAATAATTGCAAGTATTTTGTGATCACAGCAAATAATACTGTAATATTGTGGAAATGCAAGTTGCTGTCAGTCAGTAGCAACCTTCAAAAAGCAATTTTGGTATAGTGGGGTACCCTSCCTCCAGGTCATACAGCATGCTTCACTATTTATTTGTGGGGTTTGTTATTATTTTGTTTGATATTTCTGTTAGCTGTGTGATATTCTCTATTTTTTAAATTTAGAAATTACATGGCTATTTTGATGACACTTAAAAAGTAACAAAACAAGTTTTTAATTGGGCACACTATGGGAGATATCAGGATTTTTTGGCCTTATATTCTTCAGAGAGACTATTTGGCATGCCTTCTCCCTCCTGAACCTCTAAGAGGGATCCCCGGAGGAGAGCTGTCATCAATCCAGTAGGCTCTTTAGAGAAGCTGTCTTATAGTGTCTCAGCTGCTTTAGCAAACAGCAAGAGTACTACTTCTAATAGAGAGCAAGCACACCCTAATACTGATGAGGCTGAAGTTAAACAGGTTGTACCTTAGTAACTGGTGATCCTAGATGTTCCTATCAGCCAAATGCAGAGGACTGGTTCCCAGTTTTCCTGCCTGTGGACCAAGAAGGCAGAATGTTCTTGAGAACTCAGGAAAAGACAAGCAAGCAGCATGTGATGATCTTTAAGTAGAAGGAAAAAGTCTGTCCTATGCTATCCCTGAGAAGGTTTTTGAACAGTAGAGGGGGGTGAGGTACAAYGTGCTGGACAAGGAAACAGTTTCCTGAGCAGTGAGAGGATCTAAGACAAAGTGGCTATTACATAATAATGGTTTTCCCTAGCTGGACTTGAATGATCAGTAGTTTCTGTGAATCATTAAGCCCAGTTAATGCACCTCCAGGAAATTCCCTTTCATATAAAATTCCAAAATCAAGCAAGAAAATTGCTTCTAATAGAGCCTTAAATAACTATCTGCCTTTTAAAAGATCATTGCTACATAGCTGATGTTTTCTCRTTGCTCGAAGTGGCTGAGGTTGTGGATGCAACTTGCACAACTTGGGCATGGGAGAAAGGGGTACTTCGTTATAGTAACAGTCAAAAAAATATTTGACTAATTTCCCAGATGACTGTTCAAGTGATCCCTTAGAATCCCATAGTCCTTGTTGTCTTGGTAATTTTAAAAGCAAGTTTATCATATTTTGAGCTGCCAGCCCTGCGAAGTTAACATGGAAAGTTTATCTTTCCTCCTCCATTGTCATACACAGGAGGTCATATTCTTCCCTTAAATTTGGCAATTATCTTCATATTATGTGACAGCAAGCGAGGAATTCAGCCTCAAATAATATCATCATGAGCAGTTTGTTAAAAATACGACTGCAAGTAGTTGAGCTTATTCTCATATAATTTGTACTGGGTGGTGTTCCTTTGGTGTGTTGTGAAAATTTACTTTCTTGGCTAATGTCTACAGATATTTCCAGGAGGGCTGCAGCTCAGATGTGGGCAACCTCTGCAGTTTAGTACAGATACRTGTTTTGAAGACATTGCCAGGTTAGAATCCAGCCCTCAGCAATGGGAAAAGCAAACATTTCCTGACTTTCGACCAAAGCCGGACCTGAGCCTTGGAAGCTCTCTCACTAAGGCCARCTTTAGCCATAGTTTTCTTAGCTGCTTATGAGAAAGCTGGAATCATTTAGTGAGTGGCTGAGACCTGCTGTAGGTGCTCAGTACTGCTTTGGAGAAGCCTGGTCCTTACTCCTTTGGTAATAAGGCTAGAAGAGAGTCCTCTCCCTGTTGCTAAAATTAGTGTTTTTAAATATCCTCAAAGTTTTATACAATCTGTAAAGAGGACATATAAAGGAGATACACAAGGATCTCTGCTGATCTTATACAGCTGTAAAGAATACATCCTGTTCATCCCAGTTGGAAAATGATGTGTTTTATTTGGTTGCTATTGAATTACCTATTAGAATTATGTAAACTCATTAGCAAGAGGTTACTGAAAGCCCTAAATCATTGTCTCATTAGATTTTGCCATAATGCTAATGCAAACTCTTTCCATAAACACATTATTTTTGCACTATTATCTGTTCTACTGGTTAATATAATATTTTATAAAGAAGTTTTCCAGTCCATAAACCAGCAAGTTATAAATAAACATTCTCACCCAAAAATCGGATAAGACAAGCTGGCTGGATGTACAGATCCAATCTTCCTTAAATAAGCTCTTATGCAATATTACAAAAATGAATTTTTATTAGTTCCCATGTCCTTTGATTTGTAGTCTTTTTGATTAATTCAGTAGCCTTGAGAACACAGTGTTGGTCTGAAAAATACAGTTGTTTCCATGAAAAGGGACGTGGAAATGGAAGGACTTTTATGTATTTTTTTAAAAACTGCTTTGCAAATTCTTTGCACAACAAACCTCACCAATATGTAAACAGGGCTCTAGCTACTGTGTTTGTCCACAGCTAGAGCTACAGATGAACACAGTGTAGTTGTGTGATGACAGGAACAGCTGACTCATTAGTAGAGAGCAGTGAAAGGTAATTAACCCTGGGAAAAGTACAGCTGCCATGCGAGCTGTTCCTTTCTGTAGAATCTGATTAGAAATTAGTGTTAAACCACTGATTCTTTAAAAAAAATGTCATTTATAATTCACTTTCTCTCTCAGGTGTGGCCCCTAATAGGGGCTTAGGATAGAACTAGTGTACAAAAGGTCTTCCATCTGAAACAGCCCTTTCTGAGAGAAGTACACACCTGTTTGGCTGCTTCTGGAGTTTTCTTAACCATAAATATTGTCCCGGCTTTGAACGTTTTGAGGACACCCTCCAAGTCTGTGGGCAGAGAATACATTGTCAAAATGATTTAAGGCAGAACATCATTGTTTGCCTTAATGGAGCTCATAGTGAGGCTGATTGTGTAAAAATCACAGCCACTACCTCTTGCATCGGGACATAGTTCAGATGCAAAGTGATGCAGTCTTCTTCTTAAGAAGACGAAAATGTGTCTCCTGAGGTAGGAGAATATGAAAGAGGGATTATGCCCTGACCACGAAAGGTGGTCTCCCCACCCTCCTTTTTCTGCACATACCTTGGGCATGCCAGCAGAGGAGACAGAACCCATGATTTATTGTGACGGCCAAACAACAAGCCAGCCAATTACTACATATTCAGACACCTGATACAGTCCTGCTTATCAAGAACGACATAACTATCAACTAAAATAGCAATATTTCATGAATGTGCTATTGAAATTTCTAAAGTACTGTTTTTTATTTACTGTTATGCAAAAGTGTTTTTAATCGTCATACTTTGTTAGATCTTCTAGCCAGAACTGTATCTTTGCATACCTATGTAATTAATACTRAGTGTAGAGGAGTACTTCCACGTGTAAATTAATGTATTTACTTCCACATGTAAATACCTGTATTATTGAGGTCCAAGATAGTTTTCTGGTGGTTATTAATGGAGCCAAACTTACACTGGGAAGTTTGAAGGAAAACTGTTTTTAAAGTGATAAAGCATATAATACATCTTTTCATCGGAAGATTTTAGCTTACTGTTCAAGCGATATTCGCTGAAAAACACAAACAAATCTGCCACAGTAGGRTGAATATTGGATTTCTATTATTTAACCAATATAAAATAAAATTACAAAAATATGTTTCTATGGTTTCATTGTTAGTGATAACAGTGGGCCATTTTCTTACTGTACATCTAATATGATCCCATTGAAAGTAACTTTTCTCTTCTGGGTTCTTTTAAATGAAATGTAGTGCTCACTCCTATGTACAGTATTTGAACTCAGGGTTACCACAAAGATATATGTTTACTGTATTGATTGATAAAGTTTTCAGCATTGAGAGCAAACCCATTCAAACCAAAAGGGCTGAAGATATTTTCTAGAAGAATGTTTTTCTTTGTAAGAAAATAGGTAAAAAAAGATTTTTAAGACAAAGACCTGAGCATGCCAAGAGTGCACTTGCCTCCTGTTTGGCTAATATGTTAAGAGAAAAGAGATGAAAAACATTTTGATTTTTTTGGCCATTGATCATATATTCCTTAGTATTTATTCTCAGAATTATCCTTTTTTGTTTGTTTGTTTTTAGTAAAAACACTTGAAGAGAAAGAGGAAACATTTTTTTTCTTGGAAATCCCAAATAATAGCATACTCTTCAAGTATCAGATTGCGTTTCAGAGGAAGTGAAAACATGAGCTTGCTATTAAATTGATGAACGCATCAGGATGAAAACAATATTCAGTACCTTAAAGCATGGTTAGAAATGCACAAAAGCACTTCACAGCACTCTACATCATTATCCTCATTTAGCTGAAAGGTTAAGAGACTTGCTGAAGGTCATAGAATAGATCAGTGGCAGAGGCAAGAATGGAGAGTTCCTGAATCCTGTTTCTTTTCGTTATTCTCTCAGTCATGGTCAGTCTTGGTGCCTCCTGTTTGTGTCCATGACAAAAGACAGATGCCATATTTTGAAAAAATCTTTGTCCCTCTCCAAAATCATAAAGGCCCCCAAAAGAGAGTTTAATCCACCATCCCTGGAGCCATTTGCCTCTTGATATAACTGAGCAGGCTGAATGCCTTTTTCCTTGCTCTACACTCATGATCTAAACTTTTGCTAAGCTAAACATTTTCAGATAGGAAGTCTCTGTCAGCAGCTATATTATGTATACACTTCGGTATCTGACAAATATTAGTGAATATTTTTGCATAAGCCTTGTTGCTTTGATTTTCAAGGTGGTATTTTTATTCTCAGCTTGTTTTTTTGCCTGTGCTGCTCGACATGCTCCCAGGATCTTCAGGGCAGTGCAGTAGTGCAAGCAAGTCCCATTATCTTTAGCAGTTAGGGTCATTACAAGTCTTTTAGATGGTGGCAGACTGTACTTCACATGGCACTCTTGAAGTTAATGAACATATGTGATTTGCATGTTGAGGGAAGGCACACTTCTTCCCTTTGTGTGACTTTCCCCTTCTTGGGACATGTCTGTCATGCTTAATGAAGAGAGCTTGTTATTCAGAAAGSCGAGGATGAATGCATATGAAAGCAGAATGGTAGTTGCATTTCTTTTTATAAAAATAGTTTGTATTTCTAGATTCATTGTTCCATTTGACTCCTTGTCAGAGAATGTTCAATGAGCTAATTATTTATTTCATTTTATTCATTTATTTATTTATTTTGTCCAGCATAAAAACTAGTATGTTCTGTTTCTAGCTACTAAATCAATCCCATAAATATTGATTARAATAGATAGAAATCAGAGGAAAAGAATGTAGTAACCTAGATTAAGCCTATGAGTACGTGCAAAGTGACCACTTGGACTGAACCTAATCAGCTCCAGCACTTTTGTAGAAGTTCAGTGCAACCATAATAGCACTCCCATAAAATTGCCCTTTAAACCTGCTGATTCCTGGTTAACTTACTGGAAACCATATAGGGTACAAGGACTATAACAGCAGTCCCTAAACACAGGACTGTAGCAATACCGGAGCATCTTTCTGCTGTTGAAGAAAGCTGTAGTAGGGTCATTAAAACACTGCAAGATTTTGCAACTCTTAGTTTTACTGATCTGTGCRCTCTGGTATCTCACTCTGGCCTCAATCCTGCCACTTCTAAGCACCCTTTCGATGAGCTTACCATGGTCAGCTCGTGCTGAAGTCAGTAGCAGTCCCCACACACAGCAGCTCTCAGCAGAGATGACTCTATGCAGGAAAAGTCATCCAGGCTGAAAAAGAGTAAACATGTTTTAAAATAAAACAAACCCTGTGTTCCAGAATCAATGACGCATGCTCTTTGAACTTTCTTTTAAAATTGCTCTGAAATCATAAGGTTGTTATGGTGTGGTTTTACTCAAAATAATGCATATCATTGTAACACAAGCCTTGAAGTTAAGTGACTACTTTAATGAAACATAGTTACCATAGTTACCACAGGAGAACAGAGAATAAGTTTTAGTTCTTTTGAAGCTATGAATTAGTTTAAAAAGAGGAAAAGGAATAAACAAGCATGCAGAAGTTTATTATTCAGTGTTTCATGCCTGATCAACTCTAAAAAAGGAAAACTCTCCCTAGACTAGGGCATTAACATTTTCCAGCTGAAAACTATAATTGCCCATCAACAAACACAAAATCACATTTCAGCTCTTCAGTATCTCACTTTCCATGTTTTTTCCTGAGTCAGAGAAGAAACAGATTTTTCCAAAATTCTGCCTTCAGAATTTTGCTAGTAAATGACATTTTACAGTATCTTGTTTGCTAAAAAATAGGATCCTATAGGCAGTAATACAYTGCTAAACACAATAACTCATGAAATCTATGGTCTAATTTTATTATTCGTTATAAACGCTATCTTCTTTAAAGCTTGATGGGAGGGAAATAAGAATCTGTCTTAGTGAAGATGTCTTCCAGGACCAGCTCCATTGTTTTTCGGTTTAGCGTTGAGATGTGCTCTCTCCCTGAAGTGTTAATGGAGGTCACTGTTGTTGCTCTCCTTTACTGTGCCAAAGCAAAGGAGTTCCTACATAGTTGACTATTGAGAAACAAAATGATGTACTTTCCAGTATATCACCTTCAGCTTATGAGTCTCTAAAGCAGTGGTGATTAACAGGACTTTTATAAAGTTTCTGTGTAGTTACAAGGACAGCTTCAATCTTCTGTCATTTTTTTGCATTAGCTATGATTATGCTTTTACCACCAAAATGCATTTATTTTAAAGGTAACAATACAGACTCAGAGAATAGCTTATGTTTCATCTATATTTATCAGCACTCACTGTACATTTGTGTCTTCATTACCAGGAAATATTAAGGGACATTGTGCCATCTATTCCTGTTTACAGTTTATTATGCAGAGATAGGAAACACTTAGCATGTAAAATGAATGTAGAAATTATTCCTGGATAGAAACACGGACATTTCCCACTCGTTGGCTCTTTCTCCTCCATCACCGGATCAGAGTGTAATTGTCAGTAATCAGGCCTGCTTGCTGCTGATAAAACCACTCTGAATGCTAGCAGCCTTCTTTGTGTGATGACTCAATTATTCCAGAAGTGCCTCATCAAATCTGCCCCATCAGCTGGGCTAATAAATAAGGAGAAGAAACTGGCCCCCCAAAGCAAATTATAAATCCATTTGCATTAACCATTTCGCTGGTCCATGATCTAGGCAGAAATAAGCATGGCAGATTGTGTTAAGCTTATTTGAATATGTTTATAATGTTTACAGCATGCAACCCTTTTTTTTTCACAAGGTGTTGGAATTATCAGTCATGAATAGCATCTAAATGCAGTTATGTTAATTACAGCAAAGCCTCAGGCATCTTTGAGGGATAGTTTGTAGCTTAAATCAGGTGAAAGTTAAACCCTTCTGCTAGGCGAAATATGATCTTGCACATGGCACTGGATTTACTGCCATGTTTAAAAGAGAGAACGAGGGCAAGGGATGTATTTTTTGCAGGTACTGGAAGGACAAGGACATGTGTTATGAGGCTGTCTTGCACTGGTAACATGACCTCTTGTTCATCTCAGTGTAGAAATAAGTAACATAAAATTAAGCCATGTCTGGCAAAGAAATGCAATGGTCGAGGTAGCAGTGATTATGTTTGATAGCGCAGATGTTTTGTGCACTTAATAAAACAAGTGTAAAGAGTAGTRCTCTGCCCCGAGGAAATTCTTTTCTGAATCCCAAATTATAAACATTGATGCAGCCACATAGTCCTCTTCTTATTACTAAAACTTCTCTGTGGTGAGCATGTTAAAGCATCAGAGGGCCCGGTGAAATTCATTTTAGTCGTGTGCCGAACAGTTCACATCTGCTTAAGGATCTCACTGAGATGCCCTATAAATCTGTGCATAACTTAGTGTGTAAAGTTAGGTACTGCCTTCAGCCTCTGCAGAATAAAGATCTGCTTGCAGTCAAGAACTCGTTATGTATTTATTCATTTGCAATGGCATCTTTTGCTTTCACATTTTTTTTCTGATACTAAATGTGTTATTTTATTTTAAGGAAGATAAACCATTGTCACTATATAAAAAAAATCTGAGATCATAGCGGTGAGCGCATTGGATTTTGTTTCTTAGCTATTACTTCTATTCTGAGTTAACAAATCACAAACTGTTATGATAGTTCATTTTCATATTTGCAAGTTATCAGCTGCTGATGTGATAAATACAAGAAAATCAAACTCATCTGTTGGAAATGATGTCCATTATGGTCAAAACCTAGTTGTTAGGGGTCTTTCACAAAGCTAGTGGAACTTYGTGTACTGCAATTCTGTCAGAGAAACAACCTCAGAGTTCTGGTGAGACTATTTACAAATATAGAATATAGTTTTTTTCACTATTAAAGTTTTCAGAAAACAGCATTTTTATAAACTAAGGCCACAATCTAGTAATATAACCTGAATGAGTGGACTTTCACCCATAGACAATGGGTCAACAAGAATGCTTGCTTGAAGGGATTTGTCACATACATCTGATTTGAGGATCATGGCCGTAACGGTGATTCACACTGGCATCCTGGTGTGACTCATGGATCTCAGTAGGCTGTGACTTCAGAGTCAGTACACAATCATGTTGCACTGGAAATGGCTATGAACCAAAGAATGAATTGCAAAGGTTCCAGGTGACTTCACTGAACCATTACATTGACAAATCAAGCAACTCATTTATTCCATCTTTGTGGGTTTATAGAGTTTATCATTTTAGCTGAATTGGGATGCTGGTTGACAAGGGTGGGCAGGCAAGCTTCACCTTCCGGGTAAAAAAAGAAAAAAATCTGTTCAGACAAATAGGAAGTTTAAGTGTAGTCATTAGTTACCATCTGTAAGTCACAGATTTTTAGCCTTCCCAATTCTTTACTTAAATGGATAAATGAACTGATACAAGCTATGGATAGATTGGGGCAAAACTCTTCACATGAATATATGAGTGCGCTTAAGGTGAATGATCCCATCAGGGATTATTTATAAATTGTTTGACAAATAAATAAATTATTACTATTACAATCTTATCATCAAAATTTCCCCAAACCTACAGAGATAGTCCTTGGGGCCTCTTGGGGTTGAGGTAGTCATTCTTTAAGTTGGCATTGCAGCCTGAAGCCCTTTTCACCATACTCCTTAGTCAGCCTCAGAATCTGGCCCACAGTTCACTTTATGCTGGATAAAATATACTAAAACAAAGCGTTCCTCAATAAATTATTGTAYTGGACTTTGATGTTCAGGAAAATCAGCACTAACTCTTCCCAATTTGTTTGCTACCTGAAGTATCAGATCTCAGCACTGTATTTGAAATCCAAGTTACTTTTTGGAGTGTGGCACAGATGACACACAGTTYATATTCCATCAGAGGTGTGTCACATCCTGTGACACAGCGTAGTCCTACACACCCTGTTTATAACATGACAGATGCATGACACTGTATTAGATAGGAAATATCTTCAAATGTGATACTCACCCACGAATCAGTTGTATGGCAGCCAGTACCTTGTTATATGAAAAAAAGTAGAAAATAGCAAATTTACATTCATTTATCAATAAATTCTGTTGTAATCAAAACATAGGAGAAGGGTCAGGTTTTGTGCTTTATGTCAGTCTTGCTTTTGTCCTGCTATAATACTCTCTGCTTTACAATGATAGATGATGATCTGGTATACAAGACAGATGGGAATAAAATAGCAAATGGCACTGTTGCATGTAGTTTTCCAGCACAGTTTTAACTTCCCCCTACCAGCGCAGCCTTCTTTTCTTAAAAGGAGGATTTTCAATGTATGTGCTTATTATGTAAAAGTAAATGCAAAAAGTTTTGTATTTTTTTCCTGTCCTTTGTGCACTTTTCTAAGTGGATCTCAGCTGTGCTGTCTTAACTCTCAGTCCCTTAGGATGAGAGAGACAGCAGATGGGGTTAGGGCAGAGGGCTGATGCTTCTGACAGCAAACGGCCTGGTTGTTGAGTGGAAGCTGTGAGCGTCAGGAAGCTCCTTTTCCCCAGAGAACCAACTAACCACTGAAGAAAGTTGAAAATGAGCCCTTTGAGGAACGCTATTAAAAGTAGTAAAAAATTGCAATTGTGCAGATGATGTGCTGCTGTGTGGTTATTCGGATGCTAATGAGTTTGACATTAGGGAACTCAAAGGGTTTACAGCTACTCCCTTATGTGATTTAGTTCTTTATTGGCAATCTTTGAGAAAATAAATGAAAAATGTATTGCTAATAAATACATAACATGATAGGATTTTAGACAAAAAGCTGCTAAGTTTTAGGCTTGAGAGCGAGCTTTTTTTCACCGTTGTGGCTATTCTCAGAGCTCTTTTGTTTTAGAGTGTATTTGGAACAAAGAGGAAGAGGCAGGTAGCAAGCTTTAAAAGTCCTCTTGGTTCTTTTCGTGGATTAAAATAGAATAACGGGAAAAGAGACCTTTGAGCTTAAACAGAATCCTTTTCCTGGAACATACTGTCTAGAAAACCGCTTAAAAATGTTTTAGGTATTGAGCTGTTTTATTCTGTTTTTTTCTACCCTCTTTATCATGTTGCATATGTTGTCTGTTTTGCCACTTGATAAAAGCTTATTTATTTTAATTAAAAGTTATCGATGGGATGAAACTAGTATAACACTCTGCTGGGACTCAGGCATAAATCCATCAAAAACTCTAACTTCCCAGAAAAACTGTTTAGAATGAGTCTTTCCAGTAAGAAAAGTTAAAATTACAAATTTTACAGACAAAATTTTATCAGACACCATTAAATGAATAGATAATGTTTGACCTTGAAATTCCAAGTGTTTCTGTGCAAACTTTTCCATTAACCTATATATGGAATATGTGGAATGAATACCTATATTTTACTAAATATGCTGGATAATATCTGAAAAGAACCTCTGAAGTTGCAGGTGATAATAAAATATTTATATTTTGACCAATAGCAGGAGTGATGCTGATAGGTTGCATATAAATAACTGATCACAACTCGATTTTCCCAGATTACAAGTGCCTAGAATTTTCTCTTAAAATTTCTGCAGGCGTGGGTGTTCATTATTTCTGAGTACAAGGCCTTTAGTATTGTACGGTCACTTATCAACTTCTGCAGCTCTTCTTCCTTCATTGTTATTCTTTATTTAGTGTGAGTTTCCTCACAGAAAGGCACAAAATTTGAGAATGCAGAAATGTCAAGAATTTCCTCTGGTTTGCTTATGGTGAGAACACTGCCACTCTGCCAAACTTTAAATACTGATTTTCAAAATCAGAAAAAAATAAAACTCAGGATTTCTCTGCTATGATTAAAATGTTTTAGAATCTTTCCTAAATGCTTCTCATTTTGCATCCTGTACTGAACCACGTTACTTGATTGAAGGGATACTGGTGCAATRAAGATGTTTGAGTCAGGACTTTTAGGTGTATAAACTGTAAGTTTCTGTCTGTGCAGGAATAAAAACTTTTCTTAGAGTAGGTCATATTCATAAGCTACTGCAGAAGGCATTTGTAATATAAACAAGGTACCGTAAAAAATAAACATTTTCCTCTATTTCTACCCTTTAAAAGCATCACTGATGCCTCTGTACCAGATCTCAGAGAAACAGTGCAAGAAAACAATGTGCCTGGATTCTTTGCCTATTTGATATAATACTGTCCTGTTTCATCTACGTTTTATTTAGTTTAACTGTTTTTTTTTTCTTCTTACAGAGAATGAATTTCAGGATTATCTGTTAAATCAGTCAAAGCTTCTTGGTCAGAGTGACAAATTCGGTCCTTTGGAATCTGCCCATAATTTCACCTGGAAACACGCAAAGGTGGGATAATTTGTTTACATAAATTAATTTGAGTCAAAATGTATCTGTGTATTAATACTAGTATACTTTATGTTTTCACTTGTATTATTCATCTTCTACGGCTATTTTCCTAGTATAGTCTTCGCTATATTAAAACAGCAATCTACAAGAGTCAAGTGTAACAATACTGAACAACTGGGAAAAATGTAAATGTTTATAAATACCTAGAAATTTTAGTTTTTTACTTTTGTAACTACACTTTGTTAAGTTAATATACTGACAAAGGCACAAATATCTTTGAATCTCTATGCCTCTATGTGTGAGAATGTATTTCAAAATGTACTGCTTAAATTTAATCCACAAGGGATGACTTGTTTGAAAATTTTTGATAATGAATATTGATTTTTTTTTTAGTATAAGTCAGTAGGGTGGAATAAATGCTTTTCCTTATTTGTTAAAGATTTCAAGGTGTCAAAGCAGTTTGATTTTGAATATAATTAATACTTTTTTCCTTCATTAAGAAAAAAATGATTTTTAGTATATAGTATTATCGTATTAAAGTAGCCTAGGAGATAGTGACAAGGCATTGAACTATGTCCAGAATAAAAATCCAAGAAAAAAAAACTTCAAAAAGTAACATCTCATGTCAGCTTGTGTTAAGCTGCATTTCAGTAGGGTACAGTATATAATTTTGCTCTAAATTTATAAAGCTAGCAGTTGCCCGTTAATTTCATAAAGCTGTGACTCTGCCCTCTAATGCCTTGGTAACGCAGACTAATAGAAATACTTGGCACACATTGGTTACCTAAGGGAATAATAGAACTATTTGCTGTAGTCGTTTGGCAAAAGGACATAAACATATGGCTTTGGTTTATATTCAGCACTGCCAGTTGTGCAAAGTTGCATGGATGAAGTATACAACAGCAGTGACAACTCAGAAATCAGAAGTGAGAATCAAAATAAATCATCCTCATTACAAAGCCATTCAAGCTTGTCTCTGATTTAAGGTTTATTTTGCTACCACATATTTTCAAGTAGTGACTTCATTGTAAAAATACCTACTTCTCAAAAATACATATGCATTTAACAACATTGCAAAATAACAAATCCTTCGTGGTTTACAAATATTATGAATTTACTTTAAAGTTTACATTCTGTTGATGCACTTGAAATACATCTGAACTGATTATTTATGTGTTATTCAGGTTTCTCCTAGAGAAATCAAGAATAGTATTGTGTAAACTAGAGCAAAAGTTTAAAAATAAAGATTTGATGACTCCTTGGTTAAGAATAATCAAAACCATAAAAAGACATGTTTTCAGAAATAGTCTTTAAAACAAGTAATTTTTTAGTATTTCTTCTTTCTATCAATTTGTGATTAGAAAGAAGAAAAAGAAGAGGAGGAGGAGAGAAACTTTAAGCCTCAGTATGGACAATGTTCCTGAAAATTTTATCTTCAGAGCTTGGTACAGAAATATATGAAAATGGGAAAGTCTGCTTTTTCTCTTCTAGGAATCAGAACATATAAGCTTTGTCTAGCTGCTGTACTTGCTGTACTTGCCGTTTGCAATTTCTTCTCACTCTGTACTTCTTACCTTCATGCTGTCATTAATATTTCACATTAAAAAAAGCTATCATAAAGTGACAAAAAGATGCACTTACATATATACATGAATAGCTAAACACAGTTCTGTACTCTTGGACAGACTGCAGGAAATTTTATTACTTTGTGATTCATTAAAGAAAAAGTTTTTCTTTATGACTATGATCCCCTTTCTAGATTCTTAAGTCAGTCGTTGAAAGGAAACATTGAAAGATGGGTGTCAAAGACTCTGAAAAGCTTCCTCTGATGGTATTCTTTGTAGGGAGAGGGACCATTTTCCCACMCAGTGCCATCTCATCTTGGGGTACAGCACAGCATAGACATATGTTCACAGTGCTTAGCAGYGTCTGACTTCAACTTTGAAGTTTGTAACTTGTGTTTAAAATTTGAAGAAGGGCTTYTGTGCCTTAAAAGTCATCATTCTTTTCTGCCTAAGTCCATTGGCCTAATGACAGATGTACATATTACTTCTATACTGACTTATGTATGGATAATTATATACAAATATACAAATAATACAGTAAATCTATCATTTTTTCAGACTTTACAAAATCAGACAAAATTTGTCCTAGAAGAGTTATTTGCCAAATTTCATTTTGAAAATTAGATCYAACTTTTGCTGGAAAACCAGAGGGAAGGAAACATCAGCTTTTATACTCCTTACCACTATATAAACTGGTGCTTTTCTTTTCTCCAGTTACACAGAAGGAAACAGGCTGCCACTTCAGGAGCCTGGAACCCACTCAGGGAAGGTCATGTTTGTGCCGAGAATACAGTAGACGTTTGAGGGTGCATAGCTCTTTCCAGGAGGTGCATTTCCCTTTTATGTATGTCAGGAGCACTGGCTTCCCCAGGTCGTGCTTTTTTTCACAATAATGTACTAGTGGCTCAGTTCAGCTTCAGAAATTAAAGTCTTAAAATGTGCAAATAAACTCAAAGAGTCATTATTATTATTATTATTATTATTAATAATTTTACGTGTTCTATTTCAGCTGTTAGTCATATTCTTGGATCCCGTTATGACATCTGTACATGCACACGTGCACGGATATGCTCCAGGCATGCATAAAAACGAACTGAGAGCCAAACCCTAATTCCYTCACTCAGGGAAGTATTTCCAGGCCCTTCCCTCAAGTATTCTGGCTACTTTGAGATGGTACAAACAGGAGAAGTAACATTTGGTTTCTGTAGCCAGGAACTTTGAAATAGTTTGTTCAGCAAATAGGATTGCTGCTATTCCGGCAGGCTCATCTGGAGAAAAATKAATATCCTGCAGCATGGACCTAGCAATCAACTCCATTTTTAGTCAGGCAGAGTTTGCCAGTGACTCCAATCAGTTTTCTGCCTTATAGTTATTGGCTTAGCCTTATGTGTCRACGAGTAATGAAGGAAAAGTGAAGGAAGGATCTGTTTTCAGAGCTATAAGTTCAAACAAAAAGCATTTGTAAACTTAATAAGGTTTGTCAGATCATGCTTTCAGAAAACAGTTCAGCATCAACATCCAGAGTAACTTTCCAAATCACAGAAATATGGTGTTAATGAAGGAACTCTAAGTCAGGCACTAATTTCTTAGGCTGCTTTCATAGTAATCTATGGTTACATATCTGCTCATTCTCTGTGTGTCTATCTGTATTTCTGACTGTATGTCTCTCACTAACTCCTTTCGAGTTCATTAACAAATTTCAACTAATTTTGAATGGAAAGTGTTTGGATGGGTTTAAATCCTGTCATATCAGCGAATCTAATTATAAGATGTAATAGTAGGGTGGAATTAGTTCCCCTCTTCATGGAACTACTTGTCGCTATTATTGGATGTATTTTCCTCATGAAGTTTGCCCTTACAAAATATGAGTTTGCAATTCCTGATAGAATTTTCCTGGGAAGTACTTAGATGTTATCCTGATGACAATGATTGCTGAAAAATCAGTAGAAACATATCACCGTAAGGATTTTGTGTACACATGTCATTCTATTTATCCCTTATATCTTCTTCTCTCAAGAAAACATGTATATCTGAAGGGAAGGCTGGCCATATCAAACTTTGAGTACACCCAGCACCTTCCAAAATCTGTCCAATCTTTAGTGTGTATAACACTAAGATATGACTCCCAAATTCACACTCTGATAACAATTACCTCTAAAATCTTTGGACAGAAGTTCTCATTTAGACTTTATTTCTTTTGTTCTTTCATGTGTGATTTGAAAKTTTGAATAGTTTTCATTTACTATCTGTCACTATAGTTTTGTGTAAAACAATCGCTAAGTAGATAAAAATAAGTGAACTTTTTTTCACTTTTTCAGTTTCAGGAAATCTTTGAAAGAACTAACAAAACTCAAGATTATTACATTCAAATTTTCAGCAAGAGAGGTTTTTTTGCAGTCACATTTGTAAGATTYCACAGCTTTAATTTTCAAATAACTCAAGTAATTTTCAAGATAATGCAAGAGACTTTTTGTAAGTTGAGCTGTACTTTATGCAACACAGATATTTAGAAGATGATTGTTTTACAGTACAGTATGCACCAGGCTAAACAGTCCTATCAATTGTAGGTTTTAGCTGATTAAACAACTCTCATAATTTCAAATTATTGCAGGAAAGAAAATCAATAGAAAAATCACCTTCATTGATTTTATTGTTGGTTTCCAGTCATTGCGCAGTTTTTAAAATATTCATCCCAATGCAATGTGCTATTTAGACCAAAGTAACTGCTATTCAGTAGAAGCAGTGGACACTTTTTGTTTCATAATTAAAAGAGCAGCACTGTGATTGGTGTGGTATTTATTATGAAATGATGACAAAGGAGTACCAGTGGTTTTAATAGTTTTAGCTTACAGGAGCTGCTGTTAATTTTGTCTGTAGAGTTGCAGGTGAAATAATGCACAGTGGATAAATAGTCTATATTGGTTTAACTGAACATAATATATAGTGTGTTCTGGAGTTGTTTGTCTCAATAGACTATAGTAATCAAAAGTAATGAACCTATTATGTGCAGGACCTTGGAGAGCATAGAATGGCAGTAAAAGTGTGGCACATAAAAGGTTTATTAAAGGAAATTAAAGTCCATCATTGCCACACCTGCTCCCCTATTATAAGTCTATGGCAGGTCAGTGCCTTCAATCACAACTCAGCATCAGAGAACAGAGCCATGTTTCCCATTACCATTGCAGTCACATTGCAAAATCTCGTTCTCCAGGTTTTAAGGATAGTAACAAGTAAAGGCTGCCATCAGTCCCACTACGTAAACACAAGCCACTTATTTTTCTTCCCTACTAAGAAGGAACATCAAATGTAAATTTAAACAGAGAAAAGATAGCATTACTTGGCTTTGAAATGTGTTGTGATTAATGTATACTTTCATTTCAGATATCACTAACCCAGGTTTTAGAATTAGATTTCTTCAAGTACATGAATACCGCTTCTGAATGCTTGTGTTCTCTCCTGTAAATAGGTATTTTGATTCCCCTGGCTGCATATCATCTGTAGCCATATATAACAGCGAACYGGAAAAAGCTAGGAAATTAGAGAAATGCTTCTTTTCCTCTAGAAAGGCTGACAAAACTGTTTTTCTATCTCAGGTTAATTCTGCTGTATTTTGAAAGGTTCTTTCAGGTTAGACCTTCAAAACATCTGTTATCTGAGTCGTGTAAACCTAAAAATAAAGCATCCTCAGATCTTCAAATTCTGTAAACTGAAAAGCACAAACAGAACTTTTTACATCTTCCCTCTAGGGTAAATCAGTGCTGCTGATCCTCAGGAAGGGCGAAATAATAGGATTTTCTGCTGGCAAGAATTGCCACCTTTTGCCAGGAAAGATTCACAGATACTGGATGTGTGGGCAACTTCTGGTATCCACAGAACAGAGACTCTGCAGCTACCTTTTGCCCAGCAAAGTTAAACAAATCAGATGCTAGCGTCTGCGTTTGTTCCTACATATCAGTCAGTGTACAAATATGAGAGTGACTTCATCCACGGGATGTTTGACCATTTTACAGACAGAGAAAATGAGATTCAAAGCAAAGATAGACCGTAAAGTAATAAAATGGTTGAAGCAAGATTGCGGAGTTCCTGTTATTTTGCCTCGTTCAAAATTTCTCATGATAGATTTTACCTTACCTAAGAATTAATGTTACTTTTAGAAAGAATGGGAGTTTGCCTCCTCGGACATGGTCAAAATTATATTGTCATRCAATCTGCTGTATGTCACTGCAGCTCTCCACAGCAGAACGTGAAATCTTAATCCTTTTGAATTTCAGGGGTTTGTAATAAAAACCAGGGATTGAAAACCTGCCCCTACAATTACCAGTCTGGGCCAGATCCAAGACCAGAAGGTGCATATTTCCAATGCTGGTTTAGATATAGCCAAAAATGTCATGAGAACAGCTATCTTGCAAGGTGACTATTCTTTCAGTCAGAATCTTATGGCAGCAGCTCACATTTCTTTCTTTTTTTCTTCTTCTT
>NW_028186523.1:5633600-5766808 GCF_003343005.1 Rhea americana
TTTTTTTTTTTTTTTTTTTTTGTAAAATCCAAAACTGAACCTGATCTTTTCCTCAAAACTTGTACAAATCTGTAACTTTCTCCTCACCAAATGCATACTTAAGAAGGAAATGTGATGCAGTATTTCATAGCTATGCATGTGTAGTTATGCATATGCAAGTAAGAGGGTTTCACCCTTTAAGGTTTGAAGTTGTCAGAGACGCRTGTTCGATTGCAACTATTAGGATATGCTTCACTTGCAATGGTAATGCTGGGCAATGGTAGGCACCAGGGCTTTCTGAGACCCATTCTTCATGGAAGTGGATGCTGCAAGCAACAGTCGTAGAACATGGCCATTTCTAACCTTATGTCTTGAGCTAACACCTGTAGACCTTGTCATTAAACCTTAAAGTGTCACTCATAACCATCACTTTGTTAAACAAATCTGTATCATTAAAGGTATCTCCTAGGTATTTACTAGATATTCACAGATGGCTTTTTATCTCTTTGACAAGTTTAATAAGGCATGATTATTCTTCTTTCTATTAGTGTCTAGCCTTTGGAAATGTGAAAAAAAAAGCACTGGAGACTTTTTTCTCAATGGCAAAAGGAATGAATTAAAGACTTTGTGTTAATATTACAGATGGATGCAGATGGGGAAAATAAAAAGCTGCGCACACGCTCAAAAGGAAGCAAGGGTGAGTTAGCAAGCATGTTCCCTGACCCTGTGCCCAGCACACCATGAAATACGATAGTTCCTGTGCACAATCCCTAATGTGCAGTAAGAGAGTATGTGGCTTCCTTAGGGCTGCTTTTTTAATCAAGGCAGGGCACAGACTGCTGGCATTAGGAGGCACGATGTTATTAGCTACAGTTTAAAGAAAAGCAGAAAAAAATCTACTGTATACTATTTTCTTTGAGCTATTTCTCAAAGATAAAAAGGGTAATGCTTTTTGTTATGCAAGCARAGATTTTCAATAGGGAGTAGAACTAGACAATATTAAATGCATACTTYCAAAATCATGTAGAAAACTTTATCTAAGCCAACTGAATATTTTTCTGTCTATTGCCATTAATTGTCTGTAAAATGTCTGCCTAAATGGTCCAGAAGTGTACTTCAATCAAAAGGTGCAAGTATATGTGGTAGAGGGGAACCTTGTGTTTTTCTTTWAAGTGCTAGCACTTGTGTTTCATTTTGCAAAGTTATGACATAGTTGTATTTCCCAGCTATTCCTCTCTTTTTATAAGGAACAGATGGAAATGCAGTACTGAGAGATAAACAAGCCCTTAATGATCGAAACATCTGGAAAACATGATTGACTAGCAATACGGTCTTTCCAGGAAAATAACTCTTTATTTTAATTCATAACGCTTCTTTTGACTATTGATAATGAGTGGGAAATGGAGATATGTAAAAATAAATGTCAAAGTTTTGCCTTCCCTGTGATCATTCTCACTTGTGGCTGTTTTCAGAGGTACAGAGCACCTGTCCGTCACTCTGATTTTAATGGGAACTGTGCACTCTCAGGATTATGAAAAACAAGGCAATTTGACTCATTGTCACAACTCAGTAGTCCTATATTGTTAAAATTGCACCTTCAGCTTCAAATTATGGTCAGAATGAAAAATTAAAGTGCAGTTTGGTTTAATTTGCTAGTTTCATAGCACCAAAGACCTGCAAACTGCTCGACCTCACTTAGGAAAAGACAGAGGGGAAGTGAGCAGGAGTGCCACCAGCTGCCCACAGACAAGGGGATGAAAGTARACAAGTTTTCCTTAAAAGTATAAGCATTGTCATAGCAAATCTTTGAAGCATCCTTCAGGAATATTGTCTGAAATTAATGCAGAATTCCTCTCTATTCCAAAAGGACCGGAACAGAGGRCCTGAACAGAGTTACTGAACAGGAAAGTTACCTACATCTCAGCATTAGAGCATTCCTTCTCGGTTGGTCAGGACTAYTAGTTAAGAGAGTCTGACTGACTTTCAGTTAACAGACTTTAATTGTTGTTAGTATAGGATTTAACCTTCAAATCTTTTTTACTTTAAAAGCTAATTAAACTCTTCTTGAGAATTTATGGATTGTCTTTCTCTGCGGTTTTTTAGACACATGCACATGCATGAGTATAAATTAATAGGTCAGGAACATTTTCCCAGAAGTGAAACAACAAAAGTTGCCTGTGCAACACGAGTAGTCTTTAGAGCCACCTGTTGGCTTTGTCAGGGTGCTGTATATCCTTGTGTGGGCAGGTATTTGTAAACACCAGCCTTCTTCATTCCCAATTCAAATTAACATTCGGTAAAAGCAGAGATTTTTCATCATGCTTTCAATAAAAAACAGTATTTTCATTTTTTTTTTTAGTTTTTGCATATTTCTCTGCTGAAAAGTCGTCCTCTACATTTTATGCATAGCTTATCTAAAATAATGGTGGGAATTATATGTTCAGTTAGCATTTGCTGGTAGTAGCTACAATCCTGTGGTTAGCATGAAATAATCACCTGTGTTTTGATAGCCGCTCCTCTGTCATCACAGATAGGCAGGTGCAAGGTTGCAGAAAACCCAAGTCTGGATGTGTAAACTAATTCAATTTTTCCTTCTGCTTTTATTAACAGTTCAAGTGGACTCTATAGCTCAAGAGCTCAGGTAAGAACTCAGGTAGTTTATTTTTTGTTTTATTTTATGATTACATTGATGAATTCATATCAAGGATATTGCTCTAAAACAGCGAATCTAGTAAATGGTGTATCATACAGAGATTTAGCATGGCTCTGACAAAAAGTGCTTGATGTAGATTCACTTTTTAAATAGCCTSAAAATAAAAGCAAAAGGTGAGGAATAATTATACAAGTATAACCAAAAATTAATGCAAACTGGGCAGGATTCTAATGTGTTCTCTTTATCTTTAGTGTGAGTCAGAGCACAGAACAAACAAGAATGGTTTCTGATCAGTCTTTCTTTTTTCTGTAATAAATATTATAGTAGTTTAACATTTGAACATTCTAAGAGATATTTACCATTATAGGGTTTTGTAAATGCTAAATGCCACAAATTGCTTGCTTTTCATCAAGTACCTTATGAGATTCTGTATTTTATTGAAGTAGCAGAGAACAGTTTTCAAATTTGCATAAAGCATGGCTGTCCAGTCAAAACCATATAATCTACAAGAATATTTCAGATTGCTAATAATTTATAAAAATTTTAATATCTGAATTACATATCCCATGTATAAATATAACAAAATATAATGACAGAGATCTCTTTTCTTTAAAAATAGTAATTTWACTAATATGTGCACTTAGAACAAGGTATGGAAAGAATGGTATATTCTTCAGCACTGAGTCCTCAAAAAAGAATATTTGCTACCAAATTGAAGTTTATCACTGGGACAAGATCTCTTTTCATGTTGCAATTAAAAAAAAAGTAGTAATTGACGTGAGTGTACAGGATCCCTCAAAAATATTTACAAGTGGCTGCAAATCCTTACAGCTATCCATCAAAAAGTACAAAGAACTATAACTGCAAAATAAATACTAAAAACACTTTTACAAAAACTCTCAAGAGTTTTTCTTAAATTAACTTGTTATGGCTACACTTACTATTCTTCATCACACACACATCGCTGAGCTGTTTTGATAAGCATTGCAGGCATCTGAAACACACGTTTGTGGGCTCATCTGTCTAGGGAAGAGAAACAGCATCATGTGATTTAGCTGGTCAATCAAAATGCCACTCTCTTTTTAATATAGGGTATGAAATGATTACAACAAATTATTTACAGTTAAATCATATAATGTATTAAAGTTTTATTTTGTTACAAAACTGAGRAGATTATAAACTATTTTTAGTTATTCCATGAACAGAAACAGAGGCTGACTTTTCAGATAAATTATTCGTGGTGAGTCACTCATTCAGCTGTACCTTGAAACTCATTTTTCTGTATGGCTTCAGTTTCCCGAGATTTAGTGCTTCTCCTTTTTCCTCTGTTCATCTCTAATTTATGCACCAGAAGGATGCATTAATCCGAAGAGGCAGTCATCCAAAAATGAGGATGGTCCATGTGTTCCTAAGAGAAAAATGTTTGAAAAATAGAGGATGTGCAAGTTTCTGCAACATCAGGGAAGCTGTAATTTATGTGTTATCAATTTATGTAGTCTTTCCCAAGCAATTTTGCTGTTTCCTGTGAAACACATGCTATCTTCAGAACTGCTGTGTCACTGATTATTCTTTCTGTGTGTAGTGCCTCTATGAAGAAATGTACATTGATCTGAAGCACTGAACTAAGCAGTCAACAAAGCCATCGCCCAGTCCCTGACTCAGTATTTGTAATTCCTACAATATAAAATTCCATTTTAGGCATCTCAGCAGTCAAGTAGCTCTACTGGCATGCAAGTCAGGTGATCAACTTTTGTGAAGCCATTTGTGTATGAAAGATGAGAGAGAGAAAGAGAAACAGCGGCTGCTTCTTGAAAAATGTAGTCTATGAACTGTATTCCTATTACTCATACCCATATTGTTGTGGAAGAACTATTGAACATTCCTCAAGAATTAAAGAGTGAAATAGTCTATTGTATTCCCTGGATACCGATATTGGAACCACTGTCTTTTCTGACCAAGGTTCTAAATGCTTTGTTGGCTGAGAAATTTAAATCCATGCTTAATTAATTTCCCCTTTTCCCCTGGCTTATCCTATCTGACAAAGCACTTTTGCACTCCTTATTGAGTTTCTGTTACAAAGTGCCTTGGGATACTTCTACATGAAAAGCACTACATAAGCTTACATGCTCATATTGTATTACTATTAGTTTTGTAACATTGATTGGTTCTAGAGCATTTGTTAGCCTTTCTTATTCCGCAAGTTGTGTTTCACAAAAGTAGAGGAAAAAACAAATGAAAAAMCAARCAAAGAGTTACAACCACTGAAGTCACATGAACCAATTACATGCAATAATACATGAAAATTTCTCTCTTCTAAGTTTCAAGGATTACTTTCTTGYTTAATGGAATTCAGTGTTAAAAAATTCCATTGATTTCAAGAAAGCCATTTTTTCTTCCATAAATCTGTCTATAATTTTACTATCACCCGTCTTTTTATGAGTAATAGAGCCACCTTCCTATTAAAAAAGTCTGTTTTAAGAAAAATACCACCTTAAAGCCAAGGTGAGGTTTTTTTATTTATTTATTAAAATAAAAATTACTTTGCATTGCACTCAGTTTTTGGAGGACAGTACTTTTCTTCCGGACACGGAGCACCTGTGTACATAGCACTGCTGTTTAAGTGCCAAACTTGCGCTGATTTCATATAATTATATTCCCTGAAGGATCCCAAATTTGGAAATTATATAATTTTTTTTCCACACATGCATATTATTAATATCAGGGTGTTATTAGTTCACATTTATAAGACTTCTTTTACTGTTTGTAATGTACATGTGGTAATGTTTAAGTGTAATTTCCTAAATTTAATAAGACATCAATAATCCTTTACTCCAGAACTATTTCCTCTTCCAGCCTTAATTATTTACTTGCAAACAACATGGTTTAATTTTTCATGTAGGAACATAGTGCTGAGGTCATTCCGTTGGTAGCAAACTACCCAAAGGAAGTGATGAATCTTTTATCACAGCCTAAACAAAACAAAAGACAATATGTGTTTGAAGCGAGTGCTGAAGCCTGGAGCTCTTTGTTCCATACATTCAAGTTTGCATCTGACATYCTTCAGGCATAATATCTCTGTTGAATCTGTCTTCTCCAGGAAAAAGAGATCTTCTCTTAGCTGATTTAGTCATGGGCCAGTGAAAGGACCAGGACCTTCAGCTGTCTTCAGGGTTAGAATGAAAACCAAAGGAAAGTGAGGAATATTGGGGTGATACATTCTCATTACTGTGTTCAACTTAACAGATGGGATACAGCATGATGAACCATCTGTAGGTTGTGGAATGACATCTGGGTCAGACCAAAGAAGAGCAAATTGGTTTGATCCAAGCWTGGGATTACAAAAGCATTGATCACTTTGGCTAGGTCCGTATATGAACAGAAAGAGTTCCATTTCTGGGTTAGTTACAAGTGAAACCAAGTCTTTCTGGCTTATGTCACTAATGATTAATGAAGATTGTACAAGACACCAGTGTTTCAAGTCACAGAAAACAGACCTGCTCTTTGATGGCTACAGTCACATTTCCCCTTACTCTCTATAGTTTTGGAGCATTTAAAGGAAAGTTATCTTTTACCTGGGCTCTTGATCCAGGTGTTGTGAGACATGTTAGATACTCAGATAAGTTGAACTGGTCAGTGTGAATGAACTAGATATGAGCATCTTGAATGTTTTAGCAGAGAGAGAAGTGATAGAGCAGAGCTGCCTGGATTTATTTAATGGAAGGAATAACTGGACACTTCACCCTTTACTGCTGTCTCTAATTAGGAGAGAAAAAAAMCAAGCAAGGCAACTGCAATTAGCAGTTTTTAAGTTTTACAAAAGGTTTTATTTCACTGARATGTGTGCCTCAGATTTATCCAAAATGWTTAAGATGTATTTCAGTGTAAATAACAGTATTGACAGCAAACTAAAAAGCATTATGCTGATAGAAGTAGCTATTATTTGTTTTGCAGTGCTCAGTATTTTTCTGGTTTCCTTTAAGTACTGGTGAGATGGCATGACTTGTGTCRCATTAAATCTGCACTCTAGTTTCAGACAGTAATGGAATGAAGGTAGAGAGTTTGATAGATAAAAGCGGATASCACTCAGGAAAAGTTCATAGCATGAAAGAAATGTGCATGCCTGGCTGCAGTTAAAAAGGAAAGTTCGTTGGTAACTCTTTTTGTGAGCTTCATAAAATAAGTAGGTTTTTAAGAGTATTTGCRTGAAAAGAAAGCAGTAATTTGCCAGGTGACCTGAGAAAGAGGTAGAAGTAGTATTTAGATGATGCAAGAAGCAGGCACAAGAAACAAAGTCTAGGATTGGTGGCACAAGGATTCAAAGAGGTTCCTCAGCAAGAGTTGCGACAGTGCTTGATTAGTCTAGCTATCACCCTCACGGCACCCTGATCACAAAGAGCTGCTTAGAAATGAGGCAGTGACTGAGAAAGCCATTTATTACTACTCTGCACTAAGAAAGACTGGTGGGTTTGGACTTTGTTTGTGCTTTCACAAAAGCTGGCCTTTGACTCAAGTAGATTTTCTGGAAACTCCTAGGAGAAGGCACACTTGTGTGATACTGGGTAAGCATGGTTGGAGAAGAACTGAAGTGGACTCGTAAGTTTCCTGGAGACCCATCTATCTCCCACTGACATGGAGTGTGAGACCCCCATAGTTTCTAATRTGCTTTACAGAAACAGAGGATGTCCTTGAATGCATGTGGACTTAGTAGTAAATTCAAAATGAAGATGGTCAGATTCTACAGAGCTGTATCAGCTGTCGGGGTGTTTATCCTGATTTGTTTAAGAAATCAGATAGATAAGTTTGAGTTTGAAAAAAGTCTTTCCTGCAATTGAAAATTGGTTCTTGAAAGCATACATTCCCAGCTGGGCTTACCAGTGTTGCCTGTGATTGTAACTGGCTGGGACAGAGCCGTGCCAACTTGTCATTCAAATATTTCTTCATGATGCATCTAGATTAGGCATTTCATCTGAAATAAAGATCTATATCAYGGTAATTTTTTTTTGATAACTGACCTTGAATTAAAGAACAGGCATGTATCTTAAGAGCCTCTACTTCACTTTTGGGGATCAGAACATCAAGAGTTATCTTTTGTTTGCTCTTTAGCTAGGGAAGGAAACTTCCTCCCTGTCTTAGTCATTGCAGAAATTAAAATGATTATAGGACTTTAAAAATATTCAGCTTCTTCTTATGCCATGGCTTCTGGTATAATCAAAGCTTCTTGACAGTGCTGCTAGATTCTTTAGGAATTCAGGCTAGCATGCTAGTCAGTACTTTCCTCAAGGAATCTGTGAAAACCTGTTTTCTACTAAGGAAAAAATGCTTTTCAAATTGATGTTTGATAGAAAATACTAAACAGTCAAGCATAAACAAACCCTGAACAGTCAGTATGTGGCACAGGGTGAGGCAGAGGTAAGCATATGCTGGTCGCAGAGCTAGTAAAATAATAGTACTGAAATTCAGCTGTCTTTATTATGACATCTTGTATGTCAACCACTCTCTTCATGACTAATAAACCAAGCATAAACATAAGTTGTAACTGCAGTCAAGGTTATGGGACTGTCATGTCTAAAATTCTCCCTTGTTTCCTTCTTCATCTTCTAGTTCCTCTTTAGCCATCAAACTGTGAAATCTACAGTACTGACATCTCTTCTCTTCGTTTCCCTCTCCCTCTCCTGTCCTTCGCTCTTCCTCTCCTCTTCCCTTTTCAGTGCTCTGATGAGTTTCTGGACTCAAAGCTTTTGCCTTTTTTGTAGTCCCACGTACTTTCATACTTCAGAAACAAATTGTTCAATATCTTCAATATTGTAAAAATATATCACTAAAACAGTAACTGAAAAACAAATAAACATAGAAAGGAATTCAAAATTCAAACATTTTCCACCTCAAGCTTTCTGCCTTCAAAYGTTCATGTGAGTGGGTTTCTGTTTGCATAAAATGTTTGGAATTGCTCTATAATGAATATCAAATAAAACATTTTTTTCGATTGAAATGTCATTCCCTGAATGAAATTTTAAGTGATTATATGAACAGCCATTCTTAAAAATGTTATCGTTATTTCAGCAAGGAGAAATAGTACCATATGGTTCTACGTGATCACAAATAATGACTTTAATATTTTGCAGGTAACCCTGAGGTTAATAGTTGACCTAGCTATTYAGGGAACTATTCCAAATAACCATTAAGATAGTTGAAAAGGGATTTGTATCTTACATTGGTTTTGAGACAACAGTGGCTGGAGTTGTTAATTATAATGTATCATTTGCCTAATTCCTGCATATATTAGAACCTTTTAGTCTAAGCACTGTGACCTATAGCTTTTTCTTCTGGATTTATTTAGAACATTTAAAAKCTGTATTTTATGTGTAGATTTCCATTTTAGTTTATTTTAGTTGATTCTTTATGTGCAACTGTTTATTTTTTATAGGTGATATTAATATCTTTCTTCAATAACTAAGGCATTAGATAAGTTGCTGACATATTATAGGCTTCTCTGAATGTGTGCTGTGTTCTTTTCTAAATAACACCTGCAACCTCAATGTCTTTTTTCCCCCATCAATGTATTTTATCTGGCTGTGGTTTTACAGGTTTTCTCCTTGAAGTCTCAATTTAATATAAAAAAGTAATGATTAATTATTCTCATTGTATKTTTTTCTGTTAACAATTAGTTTCATAATATGTGCCAATCCACATCACTTTAATTATGTCTGCTAGACTGGCAGATAGCTATTTTCGGATTTTTTTGTACTTGACAGCTTGTTGCATCTTATAATGTTCCTTCCTGAACCTCTTGAACTAAAAATTTTCCATTACTTAATGTATTCCATACTTTTCATTCYATCATTGCTTTTTCATCTGTTCCCCAAGAGTCATTATCTTTCCCCATCACAACTTCTGTGTTCATCAGCACAGTAAATATTATTATCCCAATCCTACACAGGCATTTAGAGTTGCATATGCATAATACCTTCTGCTGGGTGACAGAATGCATCAGAACATTATAGCCCCAGATGCTTTTTCCTCTTACGGCTGATCTTTTCTCTGTGGAGAACTGTAATGCCAACCGGTGACTTCTGCCTCATATATGCCGACCGTGAGTTAAATATTACGGCTGGCTCGACGGCTGTGTCTGACTGATATCAAGGGTGGATGCMGCCAGGCAAAAGCAAGCCAAAACAGACTGTGGACAGCCTGGAGATAGCAAGGAAGGGAAAAGAATACAGCCCTGGGATCTCCTTCTACATGGAAGGATATACTGGGTTCTGACAGCGTGTTGCTTACAGTCCCCTTGTCTGTTGGGAAGCAAACAAAAAGAAATAAAGCGTCTTATTTTCCTTTTACATCATGTATAGCGAGACTGTTTTTGCAAGTATGACTTTTTTTTTATTATTTATTTAAGCATTTGTTGGGGTCAGCAGGCTGACCATTCACGTGCAAGGCTTTCTTTTTCCAAAGACTTTGYGGATGAACTGTCGTTCTGCATAGAAACTTAATCCATTCTAAGCCAAATTCCTGGCTAGGGTCTCACTGGACTTTGTTGACCTACTGAACCCAGACAGAATGAGAGATTGAATGAAAAAGGGACTAAAGTGACTGAATTTGGCCCAACTCTTGGACATTCATTCATATCACTGAATTTAAGAATTTGTTGAGCTCCAGGCAATAAAAACTAATTTTCCTTCAGGCTGGCTTTCACTGAAAATGCCTTCACCGTCAGAAAAGGGTCCAGATTTACAACTTTACTCATTTAGAATTCTTGGTCTGTATTTATAGGACTTTAACATCAAAACATATATGTTTATATATATATTTATATATATCKCCTATATATATATTCCTATTTTATAGGAATAACAACCAGAGAAAGACCATCACTTTCATTAACTTAGTATTCCAATTAGAGCATTTATATACATTATTTTATATATAATCTGAGTATCCTTATGATCCTCCAAGCTCTTGAACAGAAATGAGAAAAACAGAAAAGAGAAGAGAATTTAGATCTGTGCTGTCCTGCTCTGACTTACATTTCCTGTGGGGGAACCCTGTTGTAATAGCAAACTAAATTAAAAAAAAAAAAAAAAAAAAAAAAANGGAAAAGAGTCATGTCATGAGCATAATGAGCATGCTCTAATCCAAATGTAACTATTGCAGTCTGAAATGATTGCCTTTTACCTCAGGGTCCACAGTGAGCTTGAGGAGTGGGAGGATTTCACCATAACTGTATCCTTTTYCTGTGTTATCGCTGACTTACTCTGCTCTTTTTAGATGCTTCTTTTATTTGCTCAATCATTTCACAGTCCAGTTATTCTTTTTGGTCAGGTGGCCTATAACATTTAGTTTACTGTTTGAAACATCTCCAAGCTCAGAATATAACRACACAACACCTTTACCCATTTCTCCCCAGTCTCTTATGGGAGCTGATAAATCCTCTTTCACCAACAACATTATGGCAGCTTCTTTGCTTTTCTTCYCTGTCTTTTTTAAATCAAATACATCTTTCAATATATAGCTCCAGCCAGCTTTGTTACGATAGCATATTTTCTCTACATTATTATCTGTCCAGTTCTGATACTTTTTCCTACCTAAACCTTTCATTTGTGTATATAGACAGACACTTTAATACCCCCAAGTTACTGAGCTTATTTTACTCCATATTAGTGTTCATAAATATGAATTTCCCTTTTATCTTTCTCCCATCTATACTTTATGTGCATTCCTTTCATCTTGGTTCAGCCCTGGATTGAACTCCTCACAACTCTGACATTTTAGAGTAAGAGCATTGGCCATGTATGGCAGCAACCTTTTCTATTTGTAGAAGGTCCTTTAACCCTAGAATGATTGCTGCAATGYGCAGGAACAAGCCCTCTCCTTTACACAGATACAACTCGTAAACCAAGTGTATGGGTTTATCAGAAACAGAAGACATGAAATGCATTTATTGTGTTGTCTGAGATACTGAAAAATGAGAAGCATTCATATTTTCTTTAATTATCGTTGGAGTAAATCCTACTAGTTCTGAGCTTCTGTCACTGCCATGGTGACATCAACTTACCAAGTCTAAACTGAGAGTGATTTTTCCTCACACAGTTTATCAATGTAAGTTCTTCTCATTTTAATACTTTAAAATGTTGATGGAAGAAARTGACTTTTAAGTGACAAATTCTTTCTCAAATGATTTTGCAGGAATTCTCAGCTGAAGCTATTTTCAGATGAAACTTGATTTTTTTTGCATAATCTAGGGTGAATACGTGAAATATCCCACACTCAGCCATGGAATCCAAATGTTGCAGACTGTTTAAAAGCTACTGTGGTTAGGTCTACTTTACAAAATACAAGAAAATGTAAATGTTATTTTGAATAACTGAAAATGTGAATAACTCTGACTCCATACTAGCAACCAGGGCAGATACTTGTTCAGCTTTTTTCTCACTGATGAGAAATAAGTGGTCCTTTCTAGTACTACCCTGAAAAAAATTAATCTGCAAAACCTTACATCGAAGTCCTGTTAATAAATGATCTCTTTTTTAACATTTTCACATAAAGCCATAAGTTTTCCCTGGCATAATATTTGGATATATTTCAATATTTCTAATAAGAATTATTTAAGAGTATGTAATGTAATGTACGTCTTTTTAGTGTTTAAGTCAGTCTTAGGCTATCAATGAACAGTTGTCTCTGGACTACAATTTTTTCAGTTGCACATTCCTATTCCTTGAGGTTCTTCAGATAGTCAATGTGCTGTCATCTATACCTTGCAAATCAAGCAGTTTTTTATGGACACATGCAATTCCTCTCCTCCCTYCATATTAGAAATCTTCTTTCTCATTTTGACTTCTTTGGCTAGATAAAGTGGTCATTTCATTTAACCTATGCACCAACATGTTCCACTATTCAGGGAGAAATTCTCCAGCAGTATGCAAAATATCTGTAAGTGTGCTTTCATATTCCACTGAGTAAAACACAGTTTGGAACTGGGAAGTGTCTTTCAGGGTGGTGCATCAGAATGCAGTGCTGTAGAAATCCCAAGAATATATGTAGCCCATAATGCAGACAGCAAGGTGTTTGTAAACCTTACAGGTTTTTGTAGGACTGAAATTTGAAAGGTAAAGAGGTGAGAGGAAGTCACTGGAGTCTTCTCTTGTGATGAAAAGAATCTAATCAAGTAGCTTCCTTAAAAAAAAAAAAAAAAAAAAAAAAAGTATGTTGACCAAAAGTTCAATAAATAAATAATTTTGTTTATGTCCTCTGAGAAACTATAGATAGTTTTGCTTTTAGCACCTGTAAGGATTTTAGTATGGAATATAGTAAATGGAAGAATTGTTTAGCTGTTATTTTTTTGAAGAACATGAACCTTGTATATTTTATATTTCARTATTCATGGCCAGAAGTGATGCAACTTACTTTCTTCATTTATAAAATGATATTCTCTATTTATAAAATCTATGACTAATCCATGTTTTTTAAGAGTGGTTTTCTGAATCTAGGATTCATCTTTGAATATAGTCAGGATATATGTATTCTTTCATATTCAGCAAGTAATTTCATGGAATTGGAAACACTARCCTTGTCTTTGAATCCTAAAGAGTTCTTGCAAATCTGACTGATGCTGTGGATTTTTACTCTTTCTGCAGCGATTCCAACTTCTCTCTATGAGGAGACCATATATTAATGCCGTCTTTATGTCTCTTCTCACTGTTGACAGCAACATAGGCTGATAACACTATCAGTCTCAATTCCACTRAGCTATAAAATTTACACACACGCTTTACAAACAGTGAAGGTTACTTAAGGAAACAGAACATAAATCCCACCATCTCAATCTGAAGGCAATGTAAACAATTGAGTTATATTTACTCTCCCCCTTCCCACCAACTTCTGTTGTCAATCTAAAGTTGCTCTAATTAATAGTACTWAAATGGATTTTCAATTGCCCCGATCAGACTCCCCACTCTGTTTCTCTGTATTCTGATATTGCAGCTCCTTTCATGCACCTTCAGCRTTGTTGGCTTATGTAAACAATAAAATCAATGTCCTTTCAACTGTCCTGTGACGGGGTCTAGGAGCAGATYGCCCCCCTTTCTGTATCCAGTGCTAATAATTGCTCCTGTTCATCATCACGGTATGGGGAGCTCAGGATTTTTGCGTGAGTTTTGGGGTATTGCACACGTACAGCTGTAGCCAAAACCCTGGAGAGATGTTGCACTAGACAGTCAGTCGGAATCCAGTTGTGTCTGTTTTTCAGACGAGCAACAGACACACATAGAAGAGGACTAAGCTGGGGAGACATTCAGAACTTGTGTTCCTTCTCAGTACTTCTGAATCGTTACAATCCTAAAATTCCGAGTAGGAAATCCAGTCATGGCAGAATCTCTAAGGTACTGGCTCCTTTGTGAGGGATGAGTGTCCCTGCATCTTTGACTGTCAGCTTTGCCCTCTTGTAAGAAAAAAAGTAGCATTTGACTTCCACAGTGTCCTAGATCATCTCCAAGTTCGTAAACAAAACTTGATCAAGGCCTAAAGCAGCTGGCAACATTTTTACTCACACTATAAACAGCATTTACACTAACCTTCTCCTTTTAACTACTGGTCTGAAGTTAARTGTTTCTGAAGATCAGAAGATACCTCCTTTCATTATAATTCTAGAGTCTGTTTTATCCTGTGGTGTAGTTAAGTGAACAGTCAGAGGGGAATTCAGGCTAAGAATTTAAAATTATTTTCTCTACAAACTAAAAAGTTCCGCTAATTATTCTTGCACAGATTTCCATTAGATAATTTGATAATTAAATAAGTGTAAATGCCTTCATATTCAGGGATATTTATTTTCTCTTCTGAAGCAGAGGAGTGTGTGTGAGATGCAGTGTRTTCTGTTCTTATTATTTCACTTGACATCCATTACAGGCATTGATGAGCACCAGTTGTCAGGCTAACCATACCCTAGGTTTTACCCAGTATGGTAATTCTTAACTCTGCTATCCTGCTTTACCAACCTGCAGGAATAAGAAAAAAAAATCCCCCCAAGATCTACAAGTCTTGCCAACAGATTAATGACAAAAACCCTTGCTGGTTACAAAATGTTTAAAGGTCAGGTTAAAGGCTTGACAAACATATCACATAGATGTCCTCATTGCATAAAAGATGGACATGACAGTTTTCAGTAATGAGAAAAGTTGAATATCATTAGGATTGCTTAAAATCACTCTAGTCACCCCTCTCTTTCCTCTGAGACATTGCTATTTTGGGGGGGGGGGGGAATAGCCTACCGTTCCACCTGTACACTACCAGTGTCTGCCCACATCATCTAAGACATGTTCTGGGCAGAAGGAAAGTAGAGAGAAGACCCCAATAAATTCTAAAAAGCTATTGTTTAACATGGATTTTTTTGAACACATGCAACTATGTCTTACATGTCTTATATGTTAACCTCTTGGCTCACACTATTATAACTGACACAAGATTGGTTTTGGTAGCTGAGTCATTGACTAAAACAATAATAATAATAAAAAAATTGCTCATTATAGATAGTATTAAAATGATTTATTATTCATAAAATTTAAGTACAGTTAAATTGGGAAAAAGCATGTATTGGCTTTGAGTTCATAACAAAAAGAGCTTCTCCTGTTTTATGAGCCTCAGATTACCAAATAACCTTGACAGCTGAATCAGTGTTCCATGACAACAAGCAGGCCATTGATAAATAGCAACAAAACTATTAGATGTTGAATTTATGAGATGAGTAATAGAGAAGCTAAATTATAGGTTTACCATTTGACAAACTACAGCTTGACAAATCCCTGCTAATGTGTGTGTGTGTGTGTGTGTGTGTGTGTGTATGAATGTACATAAGCAGAAGAGAGAAATAGAAACTTTTTAAGACAAAGATATCAACGTGTCATGAGTGTTACAAAGGCATAAATATACTCTTTTTAAAGTCGTTAGATTCCCAGTCATTATCAAATACTGAACAAGTCACTTTAAATACTTGAAAATGCTAACATTCATGAAGTTGGTTTCTTCTGATTTTATTTTCATTTTTACTTTTAAGCACTAGAATGTAGAAAAGAAAGGGAGTAGCTAGTACTTGGCAGATGCTTAAACTAGTAAACTGATAGATTCCAGCTAAAATTCAAAATCAGAAGTTTAAAATAGAAGTTTAGGAAGTCACCAGCAAAAACAAGAGCATATGTTGTTGGAGTTAAAAATCTTTTCCTGGCCTATGGAAAGCAATTTGCACTTGCTAGGGAAGAAGCAACAACCGTGGTTTTTCATGCTCCCAGAATCAGAGTGGAAGGTATCAGGAATAAGTTTAAGGAAATCTAAGTCTCAAACATTCACTAACTTTAAAAAGTGATGGGAACTATATAGAAAACAAGTGAGTGGCTACTTATATACGAAATACGTGACTATACGTATACCTATGCATAAGACAAGCTAGTGTGTGCTGTTCTTGTTCCTAAAGAAGAAATCATGTAATACTAGCAGTGTGTTTCCAGGCAGGTTTTTAGGCCTCCTGGTCAGTGACATTGGTGAGGCAGCTTTTGATTAACAACTGCATAACCGCAAGAGCAAAACTGAGTCTGGAAATTTGACTCAAACAGATCCTGAAGTGGTATATCTGCTTCAGAAAGTTGCTCCGCTGTGATCCAACCGAATACACAGGGGACTATGGAGTCGTGTGAGCAGCATAAATCAAAGCTGCATCTCTCCTCCTGCCAGATCATGGTAGTTATAGTCAAGTGGGATTCTCATGCTSTCATTTCCCAGCACATAACTGCAGGTGGCAGGTGGCAGCAGTGCCCCTGGCACTCATCTTGACTGTGGTCTGCTAACATCTGAGTTGGGTTATCTTCTAGGGTTTTGGTGAAACATCTGTGTGTTTAAACACTGTTGTGCYTGCCCACAGTGGTGGGCTTGTAACACTGAGTTACTAGAAAAAGATTGTACTCAGTGAACAAGTGTACAGCAGCAATCTTACCATGTTTTTCCCTAACTTGACTGGAAGATAGATTACAGCCAGACAAGTTAGGTAAGTTATATAGGTATATATGAAGAACTAGGTGAAGTTCTGTGAACTATGTCATAYTAGATGATCTAATCAGATCTCCTATTCTAAAAATCTATTAATTATGCTTGTATAAGAAACAGCTGTAGCTTTGTTGAAAGGAAATTAAACACTGGAAATTCATCTGTTCCTAAATACTCTYACAATAACTACTGGAGGTAAATTTGAAATTTGACAAATAAATGAAAAAGATTTGAAAACAAACCTAGTGATGGCTTTGGTTGATAAAACAACTATGTGAAAGGTTTTTCAAACATTTGCCAGTTATACAATTTGTCTATAACAACATGAATGGTATGAACTGCTATTCTCAAATACGAATTAAGAAACTTGTACTTCCTTAGGAAGAAATTATGCATATGCATATGCACTACATCCGTCCCTGAAGTCTGCTTGTTATATGACATCATTTCCAAGAGGATACTTGTTGGATTGTGATTCTGACTTTTAATATGATACTTGTGCTATTCTGTACTCAAAAACTGAGAAATAACAGAGAAACCATAATATATTCAACTACAGCAGGTGGTTAGCGTCCAGTATTGCTGATGCCCGTAACATTTTAGGTTTTAGAAGATCAAGAATATCCACTGTGTTTATGATGCATATGGTAGGATTTTAACATTCCTCCAAACTGCAGATCTTCATATTTCCATGTCCTTCATGTTTGCAATGATGAATTGCCAAAAAGGTGCTTAGCCAAAAATGGGTATTTTTTAAAACAAAAAGCTCAAGTTAGTCATATGCTTTCATCCAAAACAATCAGAACCTGAGCCAATTTAGTGCACATAAGATACCTTGGAAGGATTAATTTATGCTGTTGAGCTTGTAATATGTGTAACCAATAGGAGCTGTCTGCATACATGGATTTTTTGAAAATCTTGCAGCTAAGTCATTGAGCCAAATGCAAAATCCAGCACCTAAGGGCATCATGTAGATTTGTAATGCACCCTGGAGGCCTAAGGTTGAGAAACCATTGAGTGGATTACACAGATTCATATATGTAGTTTTTTCATCTCTGACAGATATAATATGAGCACTATTATTTGAACTACATACATTTCTTAGAATAYTATGTATGAGAGAACAATATGCACAACAAAATCAGTTATGCAAAAAGTAAAAAGAGGAAAGGGGAAGGGGCTTAAAGATTCAGACCTCTTTAGCGAGATGTCATATGATGTAACACCTGTATATTTTACAGGTCAAAAGCTTTATTACTGGCAAAGACTTTATCTGCAGAAGTAATTGATATGCAGATCAATATGTGGATCTCAGAGGAGCTGAAAGTATATGGAATCTGTGAGAAATCTTCTTTAAGAGGCAATGATCTCTTGTTGTGTCACTCACCTGAAAACTAGGCATCTAGACTGGTCAAGACCTTTCCAGGGGAATGATTCATCCTCTTTATCTAATGTACCTAGTTTCAAATGGGATGAATTGCCTTCTGGAGGAACCTATCTCTTTCCTCCTCTTCTCTTCTCTGAGAAGAGCTTAAATCAGACATTTATGACTAAAGTTAATAAAATGATACCATCACACGGGCATGATACTAAAATAGGAATCCGTATTGCAAAACATTGCGAAGGGGCAGTGTGTTTCACATACATTTTGTGTTGTTGAACTGTGTACAGTGACTAAGAATTTCATTCACAATACATAATTGGATTTTCAACTTAGGTAAATATGTGGAAGTTTAAACACCTGACCCAGAGCAGAGGAGTGAAAAAAAAATCACTTTTTATGACCAAAATGACCAAATAACCAAAGCTAATAAGTATTGTATTTCCTGGTCATGCACAATAGCTGTTCAGTCAAAGTCTACTTTTTTTTGTGTTGCCCTCCCAAGCATAACGTTACAATAATCAGCATTGCCATTCTTGTGTCTATGCAAATGACAAGAAAGGCGGTTCAGAAACACACCATTATAATAAAGCACAAAGCATCAATAAAAAATACCTAAGCAGACGCAATCTACGAACGTAGATATAACAAGAAATGGGCATATTCTGAGACACTGCTGCAATTCCATTAACATGGGCAAGTATCATCGAGTGTAACAGAGAGGGGAGTCTGGCGTAGCCTGAATGGTAGCTCATGACTGTGTCAAACGTACAAAGACAAAATTTGTCAATAATTGTATAAAATTTATGATGTCCTTTCCCCCTTGCCCCAATTCAGCATGGCTCTTTTTAATTAATCTCGAAGGTAATAAAACTGAACATYGGATCACGCAAAGGTAGGGGATCATAGCAAAAATAAACAAGCAAAACCCCTGTGATCAGCAACATAAAGGAGACAAGCAAGTTTCCATACTAATGGAAAGATAACGGAGCTAAAGGTTCGGAAGGTCATAGTGTAACTGGTGGTATGTTTTTCACATTAGCTGTTTTTCTGGATTATCTGCCCAGTCTAAATCTTTCTTCATCCTTTCCTGGCTGTATTTATTTTACTGTAGAACAGAGCTTAGATTAACATATGCTTACTTAGGATTAAGGATGTTGGGTTATGGGTGTTTTGGTTTTGTCTTTTCCCCCCCTCCCATTCCCTTCCCCCAAACACACTTTAGCAGCAGTGGAGAAAAAAAAAACAAAAAACAAAACAAACAAACAAACAAAAAAAACAGTACAGTACAGTAGAACGCCTGTGCCCTGACCTTTGAATACCTGAGCTAAAACTAAATATCCACTAAACACAACTAGCGAAAACTGCAAGCAAAGTAGTATTTTGTCGTTCTTCACTTCTTTGCTTGAAATTAAAATAGAGAATGGTGCTGTTTGTTTAATAATTTCCCATCACTTCTCCCACTTTTTTCTCCATCATCACCCATTTCTTGATCATTTCAGTGCCTACAAATGCTCTATGGCTAAGAAGAGGAAAGCTGAAGAGCAGCTTTCAGGCGTTCCAGTCAACAAAAGAAAATCCCTCTTAATGAAGCCCCGCCACTACAGCCCCAGTTTGGAATGCAAAGAAGAAAATGAAGACAGGACAGATTTACAGGAAGATATCAATGTCCTTGAAAGCAGTTCAACACCAGGTAGCTGTGCAGTGTGGCTTGGTTTGAATGTGAATTCCACAGAAWCGAAGCACTGTATTTTCAGAAAGGGTGTAGAACGCGTTTGACTTTTAACAGGTTTGGAAGGGTGCATTACTGTCTTGGTATAAGTATCATACATCAAATTATTTTGTACAGTAAATCATGGGGTCTAGTAATTGCTTTGTAGGTCACAGAGACAGACATCCGCTACCTCATGTCTTATATGGAGCAGCATCTGCTTCTTTGCTAGCTCTGTCAAAGAACAAGGTTAAGCCCACCACCGAGAAAAACACATTTATGAAAAGTAGATTTTCACTGGAATATATAGAGCTCTTATGAAGAAAAAACAAACTGCTTAGCAAAACATTGTTGACTTTAACATTTAGCAAAGCAATTTCATGCATGTGACTGCTACGTGTGTTCTATTTAACACAATTATTAGACTCAGCACTTTTATACTTGTTATTCCAGYTCTGCTAAGCCAAACATATCCAACAATTTATAGAGAGTTCTACAATGTGTATGCCGAAAAATATGGAAGAGGCCAGGGGAGACAGAAAGATATAGCTACAGTATGTCTTTATTGCTCTTTCTTTGTAATATATGTAATATATGTTTACAAACAAACATTATATATATTCAGGATGAATAACAAATATCAAATTATATGGGCCATCACATAATTGCTTAAGAAGTCCTGCGCCAATTGTTAATCAGGCAAATGAGGAGAAATCAGTGGCATACAAGCTGCATTTGTTTTAAATGGAAAATTCAGCATTAGATCACGAAGCCAAGCTAAAAGGAAGATGATCTGGCACTGGGAAATTTGTAATCACAGGTGCTATGAAAACTGATAGGAACGTATATTGCACTCAGTTGCTAAAATTGGTTATTACAGGTGTTTAAAGGTAATTTATTTTCAACTCCCATTATAAGTTCCTTGAACCAACTTTTCCAATACTTTAAAAGAAAGCAAAATCTAGTATTAGGGATTTGTATCTTTATCTACTCTAAAAAGAATTTCCTTTAAAATCTTTTTCATACGCGTTATATGTATGAATACCATAAAACAGATGAATTACAAAGCCTGTCTTTCAGATTAAGAAGCCAAATCTGGCTCTGTTGAAATCAGTGATGGGCTTTGTGTTGTTCCCATAGAGCAAATATTTGAGCCAGTGCTCACTTGTGAGTCTTCTAGAAGGACTCTCCCACAGGTGTCCAGATCCTATCAGTATGAAGACTAGAAGGGAGCTGCCTTGTCAAGCAGAATGCCAATTAACAATGTGATACCCGATGTCTGTGTCTTCTGGATGATATTGCTAAGCCAAATTCATCAAGCAAAGAGCACCATGGTTTTCAATGGCCTACAAGGAMTATTTGTATCTCCTAACATCACAAATATTGAGAAAATTTGTTTGAAAAAGAATTCTTGCACCTTTTCGTAAATCTGTAAATTTTAGCTTTTTTTTTCTTTCTTTTTAATATATATAATATATATTGATTCAGCCTGGTCTGGCCTTCCAGAACTGCCCTCAGTCATGTGCTTTCTTTCCCTTGTGTCTATCCTCTGTCCAGCTTAAAGAACTCACTGAAAGGAAAGCACTTTACTAGGTGTAGGGGTAAAACAAATGCGGATATTCAGAGRAATCTAAGTTATTTAACTTTTTATTTTCAAAAGAAAAGGCCAACTGTTAGCTCAGATTCAGTGATGTAAACATAGGGGAACCCTCTATACACCCAGCCAGTCAGTTAGAAGAAAAAAAAACACTTTATTTAGAAAAGTTAAATTTGATACCAATTAGATTTCTCCAGATCTGCTTGTATATGTGATAATACAAGCTAACCCTTTTGTTTTAATTTTACCAATTAAAGTAGCTGAAAACAATTATCATCTAGAGCATACAGCTGGTCTGGATATGTAGGTTTATTTACAATTTCTTAGTGTAGTATTGCTTATTTTATTGTGAACTCATGATTCTTGTCAGTTGGTGTGTTAATGCTTCAGTTCATGGATTGATGCAACTGTAAACTAAGCTCAGCTTTGATTATTTCCAAAGGAAATTTCCAGCCCATAGGAGTGAAAAGCAAAGCTGAGGCAGCTGAACCATTAAGACTGGTTCAACAACAAATTTTTAAACATTGCATTTAAAAGTTCCTCATCATTTTAGCATCAATCTTGATGGTTCAGGTATCAAACATCTCAGTTATATAGCATTTAYATTATTTTTCATCTTGCTTCTTGTTCAGGCAGTCTTTTACCCAGAARAAATAATTTAAAAGACCTATTACTATTGTCTTATTTTGTTTTGTTTTATTTCATTTTGTTTTGAAGGGTGAGAAGACTTTTTTAAAACTAGAATCCTTTGCCTTTTAAAAGGACCTGATGATGGGATTGCATTTTTATCTAAATGGCGAGAGAGAAAATAATGAAAACCCAAGCAGTCATTTGACGAAAGTTTGTTGTAGAGCCAAATCATCATTCTTATTTGCTGAGATGTGAAAAGACGGCAGACTTTTTCATTCAGAAGACTGCAATGTGTGTGGTACTAAACTAGCTGCTAAAAAGTTGCTCTAAGGTTTACGGACATTTTTTTTTAAACACAACTTTATGTACACAGTGCACAAGGCCACCTCTCCCTGCATGAATCCAATTTTCTGAAGAAGAATAAGAATTAATCAATATTTTCTTTTAACATATAACAAACAGTTGAACCAAACAATTATGTAAACTGGAAATGACCCAAAATGCTAACAGTTTGGCAGCAGTAAAGTGAAATGCATTGTGGTGCACATGTGCATTTTTGTCCCCCTTTTCCCCTCCACAATAATCTGCACTTAATAGGAATATTTTAAACTATGTAGCTAAGCAACAGAGGTAATTGTTGCTTTCTAGAGCTTTTGTTAGGCACTCTAACACAGCCCAAATATGCATAATTAGGTATAATGTCTATAAATCATTATTGTACACATGTGGGTAGTTAAGTGGATTGAGAGAATAGTTCAATGAATTGGACATATTCACTGAAAATGCTTTTTATTTGTTTTCTGTAGTTCATAATACTTTAAAATTATCATAACCCTTTACACTTTTTCTTAATAGCTCACTGTGTTATTGAGAGAAACTTCATTTGCATTTTAGACTATGCTTAATTTATTATTTAAACCTGGAGTTCTTCTGATCCGGGAGAGGACWGATAGATCTTATCAAATAGTCTGTGCTTGTTTATTCATCCTCCTTTCTAGGAAGTAAAATGTTAAATTTTTCAGTTTATGTTGAATAGATCCCAACAAAAGAATGTACCCTATAATCAGCATTATTGAAGGGGCTAGTGTTGTGACTAAATTCTTCCCTTCATCCAAAAATGCTTTTAGTTACTATGGCAATATTTACTTGATCCTGGCAAACCAGTGTTGATTTTAGAGAGATAATTACCAGAAAGGAAGATGATGGAGATGTATTTTTGAGTGTCCTTGTCAGAGGAAATGTTTATAAAAAATTAAATGAGATAAAAAAGGCGCATTGTCTTCCACACCAACAACCTCTCCTACGTGCAGCCTCTATTACCTGCTGACTGCCGCTTTTCTTCTGAAGAAAAATGTTTATAAAGACAGGATGCACTTCAGTGGTGTCTTTAACAAGTCCTTTATGAGTCTGTACATAACAACCATTTCTGTTTGCCTGTGCATGACCTGATCTATCACTTAATGTGGCAATTGCAATGGTGACCAGGAGCTTGCCCTTTGTAAAGTATTGAGCTTTTTCCATCAAGGTCTTTCATAGGGTTTGGAATGATTTGAAAAGTAATTAGGGGTCTATTTTGGGGAAATATTTGGGAATCTTAGATGAGAGAGAAGTGAAATATAAAGGAATTTGAAAATGTGTGCGTGTGCGTGTGTGTGTGTGCGTACGTATGCATACTATATGTATTCTATATTTTTACTGCATTGTATTTATATGAATGTGTRTGTGTTCTAAGATAATATATGTCTTTTTACCATCAGAGAAAAACAACAACACATTTATTTCTCATATAGCTTTGGAGCTATAGTATAAAGTGGATATAATCTCAGACGGGCTTTTCTTGATGCTACAGTCATTTTAGATGTAGCTGTGGTGCCTRTGATCGTTTCAGAGTACCTTTGAGTAAAGAAATGGAAATTGGCAAATAGATAACTTCATATCAATTCTACAACATACCAAAAGCAGTTATTCTTACATATTTTTCTCTTGCTTTTTTCCAATGCAGCAGAAAATACTGCAAAATCATCTGAGGAAACCTCTCATATGAGTGGGCAAGAAAATTCCAGTCAAAGGAAAGATAACTACACCGCCTACCAAGATGCCATGGCCAAATCTTTGACGAACATGGGAAAATTAGCAAAGGATGCACCCAACCAAGCAGTGATGGAAAATCTAATTGATAGCGGCCTTCACTCCTTAAAAACAGAAAATGATGACACTGATGAATGTTACATGATTAACTCTACTGAAGGAAAGGAAAAGACTGGTGTTTCTGACCCAAAATACTCTTCATCTGAGGAAAATGAAAGTACCTCTGAAATTATGGACAACGAGTGGGACAGCTCCTCAAATTTTTCAGAAGAAACTAATGTAAAGCCCCATGTAACAACTCGGAAATATATTGTAGAGKGTAATCAGCCAAGCATCCTGGAAGTCCCGGAAATTAAGAAGGAAGAAGTAGAATTTGGCCCATGTGAAACAGTTTGTGACTCAGAAACAGAACTAAGAGCACCCCAGGAGTCTCACGCAGACTCTTTTGAGAAGAGAATTCAGAATCCCTTCCCTGAGAGCGAGGAAGATGACAACGAGTGCCTGTCAGAAACTACAGAAGTGTCTGTTGATCTGGACAAGACAAAAGGGAACTTGAGTTTGCTCGAACAAGCGATAGCTCTGCAGGCAGAGCAAGGCCATGTGTTTCACAGCACCTACAAGGAACTGGATAGGTTTCTTCTGGAGCATCTAGCAGGGGAAAGGAGACAAACCAAAGTTATTGACATTGGTGGGAGACAGATATTTAGCAACAAACGTAAGGAAGTATTTTTGGCTGTTCTTACTGGTTTAAGCATTTATCCTATGACTGATAGAGGATTCTGAGAGAGGTTTTATAGCAACAGTTAAGAATCTGGAATTTAGCTGGTAATTTTGTTAATTACATACCTTCACTCTAGTGCCTTACATCTAACCAGGTTAAACACTAGGTACTTGGCTTCCTGCCAAACCACTATGTGAAATGATCGGTAATGGCTACTAAAAGGGCTGTGTAGCTGGCACTGACACTCCTCCTCCTCCTTCTCCTCTTCCTCTTCCCACCCCCTCCTTCCCCTGTTCCTCCTCCTCTTCCTCCATAGAGCAGTAATACATACCTCCTGAATTTCAGCAGCCAAGAGAGAAGGCAAGGAAAAGTTAGGATGAAAAACTGGCCTCTTCCAAACATACCATCTTATTTCTAAGACTTGTGTTTTCTGAGTTCTGTCTCCTTCACATATCAACATTACATTTTACTGTAGCCAGCATTTCAGAGCCAGGAGAGCACAAGCTGTGCCTCTTCTGCCTCATTCACCATCAGCAGAATTGCCAATAAGTTCCAAAATCTTTATTGTTCCTGATAGTTTGTGAAATCCCACTAGGCCATAGGAACATAGCTCCATTTTCAGCATCTAATCAGGCTTCCAGAAGTAGAGCTATAAAAAAATTGGGTTTGATTTGTAAAGTGGGTTGTGGGGTATGAAACTCCTTGACTGAGGATAATTACAGAACATCAAAAGATGTCATTTTATAAGCACATTCCTGCTGTAGTAGGTAACAATACCTACATTTGCCCTTTGAGTTTCCCTTTTTGGCTTGCAGATGTAGTGAGATCACCCCAGCATCGTTGCAATTTCTGCCTTTGATAAACAAATAGAGTTAGTCTGGTATTTCTAGTGTTACTTTAGAGTAGTCCATATATTTACTCTTTTATATTTTATATATATATATATATAAAATAAAATATATATATAAWATATATATATTACAGTAGTTTAGTTATTTAAGGTATTTACTGTCTAAGATAACTGGGATGTTTTTTAAGGAGTTCCAAGTATGCAACATTTTCTGTAGCAATAAGATAGTGTATGCATGTATCTGCCTTTTCTGTCTCAAACAGTCATTTCATTAACATGTCTTAAGCTGTATATGCAAGATATTAGCTTACCTCCTTGCTAAATTACATTGACCTTTGTTTGCTCAGATGACTGCGATCTGTGCAGGARTCTTACAGATACCTTTTCTTATCTTGAGACCAGCTTTGTTTACCAGGGGTCACATTGGAGTCAATGTGACTTTCCTACAGCACACACAGGAAGAAGTAGCGATGACAAGCATGGCAGAATTTGGCCCTTCCTCAGTCACCTCATATTATTATTAACTATAGTTTGCAAGTTAATTCAGAGGTAGCATTCATTCATGGAGGAAAAAATGGGCTTTCCTCAGGTTGTGTAAACGTTGTATGATTTTAGTCAGTGTAGTGTCAGGCACAGAAATTATTTCAATTAGAAAATTAACTGTTCTTTATTTTTGGTGCTGAAAACACATCATCTTTTTTTCAGGTCTTAATTTTCTTTCTTGGATCCTATATCAAATAAACATGGTTTAAATGTACATTTTTTCCATGATTTTAATGATAAACCTCTCCAGTTAGTGGAGTGAAAAATAAATCATTTTTTTTAGGATCCCTCTTCATTTTCTGCACCGTTGCAGCAAAGAGTTTCAAAGGAGGAGTCTGGACTCCTCACTTTCCATTTGCAGTGATTCTAAAAGGCTTGGGGTCTCCTCTTGATGTTCACTCTTTCTTTCCTCCTTGTTTTCTTTTGTTTTTGTTTTTGGCTTTTTTAACCTAGAGGCTTGCCAGGACGTTTTACCTTCGGCCGTCTCTGGTGATCCCRTCCCTAAGCGCGTTCTGCGTGGAGCCCAACAGCATGTGCTTGAAGGAGGCTGCTCCCTGCGCTGGCTGCAGCTGTTTTCTCCCTCCGTGCTGAAAGTTGTTGGCAGCCAATCACAGATTGAGCTAAAACATCCTCAGCAATTTATGCGGCCACTTCCCGCATATTTCTCACAAGAGAATTTCTGGACCAGGATTCATGCCTTTCTCGCCCAGACTTTTTGATCCCGCCTTGGAAATCAAATAAAAGCCTTCTGACTGGTGCTTCTTGCACRTTTCTAGGTGCTTGAAGCAAAAATTGTGAATGCACTGTGGTCGTCGCAGGGTGGTAGCTGTGGGACTGGGCTGAGACCTGCCCTTTGAAAGGGTATCGGCTGCTCCATGTTTTCGCTGTCATTGTGGGCTGCTCCACAAAGCGATATTGCCGTGTGTACCAGAGGGAACTGCTTGCCTTGCCTCTCAAATGTAAAGTGGCACGTATTCAGTTTCCTAACAAAGAACTCCCAGCCTAGAGATCTGCGATATTTAAGGAATGGCTTCTGGTTGAAACGCTTTTTGTTTGTTTGTTTATTTCGAACCTCAGCTTTTATTTGGTTAGCCCGGCTTCCTGGAGTCTGACATTAACAGAGTAAAAGATTGTTTCTGTTTTTTTATTTATTCCTTTATAGATCTGGCTGTTGGTTGATGCTGCCAGTTTTCTGGCTTATTGGATTGTGGCTTGTGTCCTGTTTGAGGCTTTGAATAGAATAAATGACACTGCAATCCTAAAGCAATATAGTTTAGCACATAAATGACGTGGGATGGGGAAGCTGTTGTTTGAAGGACACTATGAAGACCTAAAGGAATACTTAAATTGCTTAAGTCTGTGTTGAAGCCTTTTCTAGGAATTGCATCTGAYGTACAAAAGAAATATTATCAAGCTGCTAAGATCATTCAGTTGGATGCAGGCTGGGTCTACAACCAAACAAAATCCTTATCTGATTTCTCTGCAGATTCACCCAGGCCTGAAAAGAGAGAAACCAAATGTCCCATCCCAGGATGTGATGGCACAGGGCATGTGACTGGGCTGTACCCTCACCACCGCAGTCTCTCAGGCTGTCCACATAAAGTTAGAGTGCCACTAGAAAGTGAGTATCACCCGCAGTCCAGGCAGCAACTGGATCTGACTTAGTACCCTGGCTCATGTGTGCTCATGCTGGAAAAGAAATGTAGATATTCTGAGTGAGATTGCAGAATGAGGCTGAAGGAGAAGCTGTCACACTGTCTTTGCCCTCCAGCTCTTAGTCACGTCCTACTTCCCACACTTGTGAAACTCTAAGCACTACTTATCAGAAGCATTGCAAATAGTACTTGGCTCCTCAAATGGCCGGGGAATAACAAGACCACAGACCAGCTATCTGCATGCTGCCAGCAGACCTACCTGCTGTAGCCCTATCTATCCTCTTGATCGTGTTTGGCCATGCCTTGCTAAGGCATAGTGCACAGAGCACGTACCTGCCCTTGTTTCAGAACTGTGACCCGATTTGCTGCAGTCATGCACCAACCCAGGCTGCTGTTTTCCAATTTCCAATAATTAGAGGCCTAGGACATGCTTGTTCAGAGCTGTTTCTGATGTTGTCCTTAATTCTCAGCTCAAGGAGGTTACATCTTTAAGTTCAAGGAGAAAAAATCCTAGCCTTGATCCACAGCATGTCCCTCTCTTATGACTCCGTATGATGCTAACCTTTGTATGGCCACTGTAGCCTCAATTCCACATTTATTTCTAACTGTGCTGATCTGATTACATTCGTTTGTGCATGTGTGTCATCTTGTGATATGATACAATGAAATGATACATAATAATCAAAAATGTAATGTGAAACTATGCATTTGAATAACCTAGTCAGTTGGATGTGKTTTTTTTTGTAGTGGTATACATAGCAGCAAATTAGAATACTTGCACTTTACCAAAGTCCTGTTCCTAATTGTGGATCTCTCTTTTTAAAAATCTGGCACTAAACTGTATTTATGGAAACATCTGTTGAATTAAGCAGGCTGCTGCTTTTGGAAGGCCATAGCAACATTAACTTTTTTAAAAACAAGTCCTTTTTAATTATCACACTTCCAATCAGATATCATCTGTCCTGCTGGGTAAAAAATAATTATCTGTAACCAAGATTTGGTTCTTGACAGAACAAACCAGTTGACTGGACAATCAGTCCTTCTGAAGCACAGTGCACCTAAGGGGTAATGCAGCACAGAAGGCATGAGGGAAGATGTACAAAGATATATTCTGTATTATACAGATATTCATCTACCGTTGGTAAAGACAATCCACATCAAAGGACGTAAGAAATGTACATTCAACAGGTTATATTCACTGCTTGTGAAGCTGTCTCTGTGATGACTTCTGTTGGCATGACTGTCAGCTGCTGCTTGGAGGCATGACCGATTGATCTAAAGTGGGTTCAGCACAGAGCAGGTGATTAGAAGGGACCGAGATTCAAAGGGAACTTACTCAGAACAAATCATCTTACTCAGGCGCAAGGAATAAAAAGGCTTCCTTAATCTGAGAGTTTGGCATCCCTGAGCCAGAGAGAGACTGTATTTATGTGTAACACAGCTGTGTGGCCTGAGGCCCTCTATGACCTCCCTTTTCTGACTRCTTTAATAGTGTCTGAGACAGAGGGCAAAAAATCTAATGGCATATATCCGTGTTAACTTCCGTCTTTCTTCTTTTGAAGTCCCTGGAAACAATCCTGTATATGGAACCTATTCTACCACCATGCAGGGATAAACTGGTATATCCTGTAGGCATTGGCCTTGCTGCACTGTAGGTCCTTTGCTTCTCCTGTTCTTTTGTGGCCAAAGTGTGACAAAGTTGAAAGTCTTCTGACTCTGAAAAAGGAATGTTCATATGTTTTAACGTATGTATTTTTCATTAATGTATGTTGTTATCACTTACATTTCTTTTTTCTTCCTGTTTAGTTCTTGCCATGCATGAAAATGTTTTAAAATGCCCCACTCCGGGATGCACCGGAAGAGGACATGTCAACAGCAATCGCAACACACACAGAAGGTAGATCAGAACAGTTCCTATTCCTGTTTGCTTCAAAGCCTGYGTGTGCCTGAGAGTCAATTGACAAGCACATCTTGGAGCTAGATGTGATACGCTACCCTGACGAATGCCTATGAACCACAAGGGTAGCTGGTATAATTTATAGCCAAATAATTGTGTTCAACTTCGTTATATCAAAAATGGCTGCAGCAGTAAGTGTGGCAAACTCCATTAGTCCTTTTCACAGGAGAGATTTGAACGGCCACTGTATCACAGTGTTCACAGTGAAACACCATCATGTRAATGACCTATGAATGAACAAATATGCTGTTATTGCTACATCTGAAAATCCCAGCTGAGACCAAAGCTTCAGTGTTTTGCACACATACATGCTAGACCTTGGCAGGAATTTTCCATCAACACACTTTTAGCAAAATTGGAAATTTTAAGGGGGATACTTTAGAATGTCTGTAAAAACTTACTCCAYTTATTAGCCTCAGAAATGTCAGCTTCCCACCTGGAGCACTTTTGCCGGTTTAACTTTCTACCTGCAGGGAGAAAGTAAAATTGAGATAAGGCTTCCAGACAGGCAGCTGGGGAATCGCAGCTGGGCTGCAGGTGAGGCAGAGAGGCGAAGTGCTCTGTCTCCAGCAAATGGCTGTTGTTGGCACAGCACTTGTCAGCGTTGCTTTCTGCTGGAAGCCAGTAAGCCAAAATAATTCCAGAGGCGTTCTTCTAGAGGATCGTTCCTCTAGAAAAATACATTTTCAATCTTATGGCCAAACTTGGGGCAGAAAATTGTCAAAAATAACTTTTGCTTGTTGGATTGGATATTTGTGGTTCTTTTTAAATTTAATTTCCAGTTTTGAGCCGCCTTAGCACATGGTGATGATTTGTTGATTCATTCATTGGTTATCGTGTGAGGAAATCAAGGATTAGCACATCGTGTTACTATCAGTAGCACAAAAAAAAAGTAAAGCAAAGTCAGAGTCAAATACCAGAGGCGTCACAAGCTTGGCTACAGGAATACAGAAGAGGTAAAAAGGCAAGAAACAATTAAAAATATTTTCACTCTTTTTCCTGTTTTAAACCCTCAGTCATCTTTGCAGCACATTAGCTGTATCATAAACAATCCTTTAATAGGACAAGAAGACATGTTCTAATCTGGAAATAAAACAAACARTCAAAAAAAGAAAATATAACTTGAAATGACAGAAATGTGTATGTAAATGACAAAAATGTGTATGTTGGTAACAGTCATTATTCATGTACAGAGGTACATGATTTTTTCCCCAAATCCTTTCCTTTTAATTGGTGAGAGGCTTATACCTATGGTATGCAGATAAAATAAATGCCATTTGTCAAAAAAATAAATAAAAAGGTAAATTTTGCCTGCCACAAAACCTCTATGCTGAGCTGTGGAAATCTCCTGCATGGTTCAGTTTCCAAGTATTTCACGTCAAATACAGAAGTTTCACAGATTTACGTAAAGGAGTAAAAGCAGATGAATCTGGGCTGAAAGAGCAGCAGCTGTTCCCATAGGTGCACAGACCTTCAGAGAGGTTCAAAATCWTTGCATTCCACAGTACACATTTTCTGCACTTACAATTTTGTTTTAACATTTTTCTTCTTGTTTCTTTTCTCCACCTTGTTTTTTAACAGTCTTTCTGGTTGTCCAATTGCTGCAGCTGAAAAATTGGCAATGTCCCAGGAAAAAAACCAGCTCGAGTCTCCAAAAGCTGGACAGTGCTATGATCAGACTCACAGGTAGGAGTCCTCCTCAGCTAGTGTCTCCAAGGTTTTTTTACATAAACACTGTTGTTCAGTCCTCAGATCTTTCACCCATTTCAGTTCTTAGCTACTGAGGTAAACTCATTTTAGCAAGACAGTTCTCTGCACAATATGTAACTTGTCTACATCTTAGAMTTGTCAAGCAACATTCTGGTGGTCCTTGGGACTATGGCTGACATTAAAAGACTATATACATATCTTTTGAAAAGCAATCAAATTATTCTAGTAAATCTTAATTCAGTGTAAGTAGCCTGATCAATGGTTCTCAAATGTCTTTCACCAGTAAACCAAATCTCCTATCTTGAGAAAATGTTTTAAAACATTTTTAAAACAGTTTCTTTATAATATTTTGGCCATTGAAACTTGATTAGAGATCTTTTTTGATATTATTACACTTTTAGCTGCACATTTATTTTGTCATGCTTTTCAAAGGAATTTTCCACTGATCCTAAGTTACATGGCACGTAACACACACACTGCAGGTATCTGAAAGGGTTGAGAACTCTACTCATTCTGTTTTCCCACCATTAATTAATTCATATTTTTAGTTGCTTTATTTTAAGTTTATTTGTTTAATTAGTTTAATTTATTCTTATATAATAGCATCAAAAAGGGGAAACAATTTTTATAGCAATTCAACAGAATTGTTTAAGAGTTATATAGACCCTACAGACATGCATAATTTGTACAACATTGGCACCACGACCATTACAACCTATTATATTCAGGTCTATTTGGGGACACTTTAATTTGTGGATTATTGACATGATCAGCTCTAATGGTTCCTTCAGAGCCATTACAGAATATTATGTCCATGTGTCTGCCAACTGCACGTGCCTTAACTCTACATATGAAAAGTCCTTAGGAAATTACTAAAGACAAGTAGTTACTGAACGGTAGCTAAATGGAATAACACATTGCTAATCATTATTTCCTCCCAAATAGCAGTGGCAATTATTTTGGATCACCTTATATTATATTTATATAATATTCATTCACAGTAAAGTGAGAACAGTCATGATCCATTACACTACAAGCCTTGTGCCTAGCAAAAGTCCAGATAACCTTTAGAAAAGAAAAGGAAACACTATCCTCCAGTGGTAATCTAGAAGTAAATCAGTATCTTCCTTGTAAATAGCCTGCAAGCATTACTAGAGAATAGTAGATTTTTTAAAGACTACAACTTTGAACTTGTCAAAGTACTCTTTGACCACTAGATCACCCATCATTATATTACTTATTCCTTTTATACACCTACTAATAGATTTTACATGTGATAAAAGCACTTGCTGATACTGAGATGCAGCTATATCCTATTTTTCAATAAAATGTCATTTAAAGATAATCTTGCTTTGCCATTCCCGTCTTTCTCATTCTTTTCCTCATTCTCTCTGCAGGACAAATTTAACTAAGCAGCCTGAAGTAGCTCAGTACAATTACAGGACTTCACAGCCAGTCACATCCTCCAGAGCCACCCTGATGAAAGAACAGGAGAAGTTTGGGAAAGTACCATTTGATTATGCCAGCTTTGATGCACAAGTCTTTGGCAAACGCACAATGGCACCGGTGGTGCAAGGACGAAAGACACCCCAGTTCCTCGAATGTAAGCTTGAAATTCCATTTTATCTTAAAAGATGAGCAAAATGGCTTTCTTTGCTTGCTTGCTTGTTCTGCTTTCAATCTTATAAGATTCAAAGAATCTCTATAGGAAGCTTCTSTAACTGCTTGTGGCCAGAATGCTAAAATAATCACTAGTGATTAAAAGGTTTGCTTTCTTTCTTCTTCTTCCCCTCCCCCCCCACCTTTTTCTTCCAAGTACAATTATCAGGGGAAGGGGAGAGTAAAAAGGAATGATTTACTTTTTATCTGTCACTTTCCCCCTTGGCTAAACTGTGATATCTTTATGCACGTGATAACGTGCTGCTATGAGAAGTCCCATTGAATATGTCTACACAAGACACTATGAACAGTAGTACAGAAATATCTAAGTTGGGTTTTAAAAGGCATTTTAGATATCTTTTAGCTCCATCAGTACAGGTATTCATGCTTTCTAGAAAACCATGTGCCTCAGCTGCACTGCTTCCAGGCCTCAATTTAATTCATTTTGATCTCAGATACTTCTGCGCTATGCCATATTTGTAGCACAGACATAACCAGTGAAGCAAATTGTTAGCTCCCTGACATCAATGAGTTGCCCCTGCTTGCATCACTTACAGATTTGCTGGAGTATTACTCTGCACAAATGAGATATCACAGTGTGAACACTTATTACTTATTGCAGATAATCTTCAGAATCTGCATGGGATATTTCAGCAAGATTCTGCCATTATTTTATCCATTACAAAATACTCTCGAGTTACAAGTAACAAGCAATTCAGTTGCCCTAAGGACAGTGGAAAAGGGGGTTTTGTTATGCCATATTGGGGTTCAGGGGAAAATAGATTCAAAGCAATGTGGCAAAAGGCTGTCTAGGTTTTTTGACGAAAAATATATTAAATTAAAAAAAAATACATCCCACTTATCCCAACAAAGGAGAACATTCACAGTAAGGTGAACAGAAAAGCAGAAATTTTATGTATGTATATATTTATCTGTGTGTGTGCCAGTGTATATGAGAAAGAATGTGTGTGTGTGTGTGTATAAAATGTATGTATGTATCTATGTATTTGTATATATGTAAATATCTATTTAAAATTGTAAATGCAAAGTAGATATGTATCTGGCCTRGAAAATCAGCTTGTTAAATGTAAGCAAATATGTGCACTGCCAGCTACTTGGGTGGAAGATTTTCCAATTTTGTATGTAAAATTGAATAGTCTCTGTTAGCTGTCGCTTTGCACAGATGCATGTCTATTTCACAGGTTCATTTCAAGGAAAAAAAAATGACTGAAATGTTTTTATACAAATGCAAAGCCATACATATGCAATTTATGTATGATGTATATCAGGGCTGAAGTTTACAGCATGTTGTTCCTGTAAAGATTGCACAGCATACAGCTATTATTTTAGTGGAAAGGTGAAAGTAAAAGAGCAGGTGAGTGTTCTGACTACGCAGCTATACAAAAGTTGCCAATAAGAAGCTGGTGATGTAGAGGTTGATTCAGCATCCTCTGTAAATAAATACTAGCCCAAAGTCKATCACTAGTCCTCTGTGGATTCTGCATTCATAAATTTGAGTTGTTGGCAAAACAAACATCCTTCATAGCCTGCTTTTTTTGGTCTTTTAGAGTGGGTAATGGAAGATGCACCTTTTTGCTCTTTAAATATCATTTGAAGTTAGCTGTAGTAACTGCTAAAAATGTAGACCCTCTTGCTCATGCTCCAGTTTTACAGCAGGGTAAGTAAAATCCTTTTTCATTTGCACTGAAGAAAGGGAAAGCCGAATGATCAGGCTCCACTGAGATGCCTCCAGTGTTTAGAAAAACTGAATATGACATTCAGCTACAGTCAGTGCACACAAACAAGCATTTTTCTCAGAACAGCCTAAGTTTGAGGAAAGATGAGTTCTTCAATGTCTCATGTAGGTCATAGCATTAAAACGTACTCAGCCAAAGCAAAAGRATCCAGGGGATCCAGAGCAGTGGGGCTCAGATCTTTACATGGTGAGCAGATGGCTATACACGGAAATGTTCTTGGTGTATCTGGGTGTAGGCTGAGAAACTGGATTTTGCTTAGTTTATCTTTGCAGAGTGCTGTGAGAGCTACAGACAAAAGAAATTATTATTGCTTACTAAGAGCTGAGATCATGATGCTGTGTTTTCCCTGCAACAGTTAATGACATTTCAGACTCCAAAATCCAGAATAAAGAGCTGAGTTCTTTCTACCTGTTTTAGAGTAAATGCTAGTGATGAAGGGAAAAACACAGAACCACATACTCCACTTCTGTCTGTGAAAGTGCTTTTCTGTTCACCTGTAAGTTAGTTTTTCATTCTTAACTGATCTATTTAGCTATATATTATTCGAGATGATATCAAATATAAAAAAGGTGAGCTAAGACCAATTTTATTCTGAATGTTCATTGTTGGGGTTTTCTAATTGATTAAAGAGTAAAAAGTACTAAAATACTAAAAACATTCATGAAAACAAAACTGAATATTTCTAACGGGTAATATTCTTATCTGACTGCTGCCGGTTTGTTCAAGAGCCTCATCTTGTTCACCTTTCTCCCATAAGCTAAGCAATTTGAATAAAAGAATTATTCATTTATGTAGGGCAAGCAGTGTGGTTTTAGCTAAGACTGAATAAGTCATTGGGTTTTTTTTCACAACAGAGCTCCAAGAAGAAGCAGTTAAAAGGATGCAATTGCAATTGTATTTGCCCACCAGTGTTATCAGGTCAAGACTGATAACGCACTAAAGCTTGTTCAGTCTTTCCTTGGACAACATTGCTTTTAATGCCTGAGTAAGCAGTGAGTAAAATCTGAGTAAAAAATCTCAGATGCATTTGTTGTAAGAGGTGTATATGGCAAAGGTATTTTTCTGGTAAAAATCAAATTATCATGTTTCTGAACCCACTTTTACAGCAAGCCTTTATAACCTGTAGGAAATGGATTGTTTTAAATGTATTCTTTGAATATTTTAATGTATGAAATTATAGTCTGGGAAAGAAAACTATTTAATGGGAGGAATCGCATACATGCAATTGCTAATCAAATCTCTCTTCAACAGCAAAGCATTTTTCAAATCCAGTGAAATTTTCTAATCGACTGCCTAGTGCTAGCGCCCACACACAGAGCCCTTGCCATGCCAACTCTTATAGCTACGGTCAATGTAGTGAAGACACCCACATAGCAGCAGCTGCTGCTATCCTGAACCTTTCCACCCGCTGCAGGGAAGCAGCAGAGATCCTCTCCAACAAACCACAGAGTCTGTCTGCCAAGGTAGGGTAGTCCAAGAACCTGGAGGGTGTGCTAGCTACTGAACTGTGCGAATAAACTGTCTTTCATGTTAGTGACTGCATTAAATACCCAAAAAGGAGGCTTCTGTTTGCATGCTCTTTTGAAGAGAGACAGAGAAAAAATTGGTATTGTAGTGACCGATTCTGATGCAAATAAATAAATAGGAGAAATTATGTTCTAACTGTCTTCGTAATTGAACCCTAAATACAAGGTGGGTGTTTTGTGGGAGGGAAGGAGAAGGATATTTGAAATCCAGCAATAATTTATGGTGGATAATAAATTAGATCTGATTAAAGAGGGAATTTTCCTCCCTCTGAAACCTGTCACAAGCAATCGTTTTGGAGGCTACTAAAAAAATCATGTGATTAATCAAGGTGATGTRTTTCTAGCAATGGAATGAAACTGTACCTATCGAGTCTGATGTGTTCTGAGCTTGTGACAGCTTTACAAGGTGTGGGGAGGGAAGCGACAACTGACTTTAGTAAATTCTGCTTTCTACCAGTGAGAAAGAGGAGAATCAGGCTCGCAGCATTTGGAGATAGATAATTTGTGCAAGTCTGTCATGATGGAAAGCTGCCTAAAATCGTAGATGTTTGTGTGGCTTTCATGTTTTGGTTTCTGCTCTACATTTCCTTGCAGATCTTTATGATTTACAAATGGTACTGTGTGAGCTTGGAGCCTTATTTTCTGTGCCATTACACAGTAGTATATTGTTTATGAAAATAGACAAGACTTTTTTCTGATGACCATGGTTGCAGGAGCACTGTTTATTATTTGTATTACAGTCACACATGATCCACTTCAGTGAAACTCTTGAAAGCTTTGTGTAGATGAGGGGATGCAGTTACAAAACCTGAGAAGAAATCAATGGGAAGGAAAAAGATATGTATTTATCAAGATGTAAAATATCAGATTTTTTTCTACTGTGGGACTTGAGTAATGATGTGTGTTCCAAAAGATGGATGAACTATGTCTTTGCAAGCTAGTGACATTCTACCATGTCTGTTGTACCAGCAGGCTCAGCCTGGCTAGAGGTGGCTTCCATCGCTGTTGGTCTACAAAGCTTTTCAGGCTTCCATGCTAAGAGGGTAGCTGTTATTCTTTGTGAAGAACTACATCTTTTAACAGCAGTGTAGTACTTCATTACCTATTCCAAATCTTGCACCTCTGCAAAGCAGAAGAATCTGCTTTTCTGCCTTTGATATCCACTTGTAGGGTCTTGGATCTTGAAAAGGGTGTTTAGGAATGCCACAGTGTAGACATTTTAGAGTGCATCCCCCATAACTCAGACGTTATCCATCTCAAACTATGCACATGAAACCTTTCCCAGATGACAGATTCATCCCTAATATCCACTGCAGAAAGCTCCTTGCACTGGACTTCAGTAGAGGATTCTTCTAGCAATGAAAAGGAAACTGATGCCAATGGCTGGATTAAATTGCTGCTACAGCCTTTGGCTGACCTCAGCAATAGACCTTTCTTGCCAGAGAAGAGCAGTAAAGGGACCAGGTATAAACCAAAGATTTKCTCCTCCATACCTGCTTCATAGTTGCCAAATCATGGGAAAGGTTTGAGTGGACGTAAACATAATAGTAATGATATGGAGAGACTCTTGGGGTATATAGCTTACTCCTTTCATACAGCCAGGAATACAGCCTAAAAGAAAATCAACTGTATATCTTGATGTCTGCCTGTCTCCACTCTTGCCAGGCTTTCTGGAGGGCATACTGCTACAGAGCATCTGACAGAAGAATCAGAATTACCTCCTGGCTAGAACATAGGCAAAGAAGCCCCAAAAAGATTTAGTGGCCAAAACCACTAAAAAGCCCTGCTTTTATTTAGTTTTAACTATCTATTACTTTTATCACAGRGGAATAAAGGAGAAATTGTAGATATAAATCTCTGGAAACCGTGTCTTCAGTGAAGAGGCTTTCTTATCTTAAAATATGAAGCAAAAGGCTATTTTTAAAAGATATTTACCATCTATGTATCAATTTTTCTGAATTGTTTTATGGATGGTATTTGCCACAGGGGTAAATGTTTAACTACTAGAATATATACAAATTTGTTAGATCATCAAAAATATCCCCTAAGGCCTTTATCAGTGTGCATATTCAAATAATACAGCATCAAGAGATAACTACAGAGTTAATGATTTCTTTTTCTGTTTTTGATAGCACATGCAGTCCCCAGGTCTGACAGTACTTGCGTGGGGTGCCGTAATGGCAGATCTCCTCAGCCCTGCCCTGTGCCCCATTTCTTTGTTCGTTTGCCAAAGAAAACTGCGCAGCGTAGACCATACTATAGCAGATCAAAGCTCCTGACTTGGAAAGGTGTTTTGTCTCTTTACGTGAGCATCAGGCAGCCGCCCCCCAATCCAAGCCACGAGCTTCACAGATGGGAGCCAGCGTGATGGAGCAGGGGCCGACGGGACTGCAGAAGATATGGCAGGAAATCTTTTGCAAGTTCATTTGCAATTGTCAGATCTGTAAAAATATTGTGTTTCCAGGTTTCAAAAGCAGAACTTGAACTTCAAACATTTCAAGCAAGTGTCATTTTCTTGTTTTCGCTCAAGGCACAGTGTGCATATGTTGCCTTGCTTAAACAGGTGGAGAAAACACCAAAACATTTTTTTTAGCACAAGTGTTTTCCCAAAGTCTTTTTTTTTTCTTTCTGTCTCTCAAATTTTATTTTTTGAGTTCCAAAGTGTTTTCCATCTTTTAGGAAAAGTTTGACTTTTTACCTTGAATGTTCATCACTTCCCAGTTATTATAGCCAATACTTAAATGAAAAAATGACTGTTTTTTTTAAACCACTCTTTCAACTTTCATGAATTTAATAGATTTTCATATATATTAAGAAATGTTCTCATATTTTCTACACATCAGCTCAAAAGGGAGAGCCGGAGACAGAAAAAAGGGTAGCAAGGATAGAGAAATCACATTGCACACTAGCAGTGCTGTTCATAAGCGAAACTTCACAAAAAAGAATTCATGTGCAAAGATGATCTGCCAGATATAACTATACAAAAATTCTGATTTTAGAAATTAAATAATTTTATGAACAAATTTATTCTGGACTGGACTGTCAAAATAAAATGGAACCTAAGCTTTYTCTGTGAATTATCTATCAGCTGTCTACAAAATGCTAAGATCATAAGATACCTTGATGATATGATTTTGAAAAATATTTAATATCCTTGTTATTTTATCTAAGACYACAGGTGCAGAACTGTAGTAGACTGTTCCCCTGAATATAACCATGGTCAGACAATTCTCGTGCAGTCTTTAACCCAAACYGGTCTCTCGCAGGCTGCATCTCATTTTCAGCTTATGTAATTTCATTCAACTCCTATTGAAGCCAATAAAAGAACTCCCTTAAAAGCCAAATTAGCCCACAGTTTCTAGCACAGTGCTAGAGTCTACATTATAACATCCCGAGATCTTCCCTATTTACAACTCTTACCACACTCACGACTCACAGAGGTAGTTGCAAGCARTACAGTTCATCTGTATCCTGATCACTACGGCTTGCCAAACATTTTGTTGAATGTTTTGGTGTTTTTCCCACCTGTTTAGACAAAATGGCATATGCACACTATGCCTTGAAAGAAAACAAAAAAAAAAAAAAAGAGAGAGAGAGAGACTTGCTAAAAATGTTTAAGGTTCATATTCTGTTTTTGAACAAAATTATGTCATCTCTCCATTCTTGGATATCAATGATAGTGATAATTACATCAGTTATTTCAACAATGTAGTTAATGCTCAGCACATTTGTCAGACATATCTTTACTCCAAATATTGTAAAGCCTAAATACAGGATGAAAAATCAGCCAGGATTATCGCTAGGTGCCATCCTGTTGTACTGCTGTGCTTGTTGCTCCTTGASTATACTCTTGGCAGTCTTTTTTTAATTTGTGAATTGCTCTGGGCAGAAGTTGTGACTTCATTTGTGTCTCAAATATTGCTGGGCAATTACAAATATTCTCATTTCAACAAAAAATATCTACACTTACAGTAGCAGAAGAACTCAATTGTTTGAATGTAAGTCTGAAGAATGGTGGACCAAATGCATATATTTTTTGAGGATTATTAGTAGAAAGGTTGTACTCTTCTGAATGGAGTTGCACTGAGAGCAGTACACATGGCAACAAATTAGTTCAAGAGTTATTCCCAGTGCCAGAACTGAAGGGCCCTTTTGCACTTTTAGAACAAGACTGAACTGCATTTGGGAAAGCAAAATCATTAGTAATGTTGTTCTTCTGGACTTAATACTAGTGCTGTGGCTGATGCCAGCCAAGGAATACATAAAACTCCTCACATGTTATGATACAATCTCCCTAAGGCCACAGCTTTGAAATAAGATTCATGCAGATGCAATAATTCACTCTTTCTGATCCAGCTATGAGATAAAGCTTAACTTGCAATCATTACTTGAGACACACTGCAGAGTATTAAATGTTGTGAGCTATTGGATGAACCAAAAGCATATGAAAAAATGCAGGAGTAATTTATCATAAAAACAACAGTCTATTGTCTTAGGTGATGCAGTTCAAAGAACTGAATTACAGTTCTGCTACATTTATTTTATAAAATAAAGAATGCTGAAAAAGCTTGACTTTTGAGTTCAAAGTACTTAAGGTGGATAGAGACATGGATAGAGACTATTCTTTGTATGCAAGTTTTTACTAGTTTTCATTTTAGATAGATATTCATTGTAGAGTACTGCTTGTACCTTATCTTTTCATTGAATAGATACTGGAATAAAGAAAACAGCCTTCAGTCATTTTTCACTCATTTTTCATACTGAACTCCTTTTCCCAGCTGCTTGTAAAAGCCGTGGGAGTGATTACACTGTCACTGATGTGGGAGTAGATAAGGACTAACCTGAATTCAATCACTGTGTTTCTCCTCTCACCCTCATTGATTTTGTTTCATAGCTTCAGTGACTTTTCTCCTGGTTTACACTAGTGTAAATGTAAATGAGATCAAAGTCAGGCTTCAAAGATTACACGGCTGTAAACCGATATAAGTTAGGAAATAATAACATAAATTTACAYCTTTATTTTACTTACATTTCTATGGAAGAATTAGAACAATTTAAATTGGGTTTGATAGTTATATTTAATATGTTAAATATTATCATGATAAATGGATAAATATAGGCCTGTTCTAACATGCACCAGAATCAACAGCAGTAAGATCTGGCCCTTACTGAGAACACAGCCCTTACAAGTCTGTGCTAGGCATAGTAAATGCCATTTTCCTTCCCTATGCCGTAGCATTGTTCTAGCATTTTTTGCCATTCTTGTCTTTTTAGTTCCATTTTAAAATTAATGTAAAAATAAATGTGGCAAAACAAGCAAAGGAGACATATTGAGAGGAGGGTGGGATGAGAGTAGGAGCGAAAACTGGAACAGTATCTCTGACCATTCCCTTTTTTTGCTCTGCCATTTGGAGTTTACTATGAATGCAGCAAAGTGATAGCTATTTTATACTGTTCTGAATAAAAAGCCATGCTGTAAACGTGTGATCCATCCTATGATGGGCAAAAGAGGATATTTTTCCATGACTATATTTAATTGTTCCGTGCATCTGTGAGCTCACTTAAACCCCATCTGTATGCTACTTCACAAACACACAACCCAGCCTTTCCTTCTCACGCGTTGGACAACCCAACTTCTGTGTGAATTTCAGGAAAGTGCTGAAGAATCTCTAAATACCCACATTAGTAAATGTTCTGCTCATCACTCAAAGATCCTTGATGCTGCTAATTGTATCCATTTCTSAGAGACAATAGAAGTTTCCTGATATTTTTCTATGAACAGTTTCATTTGGGAGGGAACTGTGATTGCTTTGGTCTTTGTTGTTGTTGTTGTTGTTGCTGCTGTTGCCTTCTGAGTAGTTGGTATTTTGTCAGTGACGGAGAAACTGCACAATTTATGGTTTCGCACTATAAAACTACTGCAGCCCAGTCACATGGCTTCCTTTTCTAAGCCATCTGTCACAGAGGTCTGGAATTTTATGTGAATGTTGGTTGTGCAGACTTAACCCAAGTTTTTTTATTATGAAAAATGTCAGCAACTACAATATTTAGCATTTTACTTTACATTGGTCATTAAACTTGATTACTGTAGCTCTGTTTCATTGCTATAGTTACATATCAACTATGAAGCCAAAAAACACTCGGGCGATCATGGCACAGCTATATCGTCAGATCCTGGAGTGTGCAGTTGGCACTGATATAGTTAATATCTTGGATTTTTGTAACTAAGGTTTATTAATGCTGGTATAAAAATGTATTTGATATTATACAGATGGCATAAGATGTTGTGGATGCTAAGTTATTATCCAGGATAAGCTGCACTGTCAAATTCAGGGCTTAAAACTATCACAGGAGATTAAACTATTTACTAAAAAGGGGCAGAAAGATATAACCAAAGCGTCTTAGTATGAACATATTAGAAGTGTATTTACTTCCCATAAATATAATAAAGCATGTCTCTCTCTAAGCTGTGCAATTGAAAATGTGAACTTCCTCATGCAGGAGAAGCCAAAACAAGAGGTGTCTGAGTTTCTGAATTAGGAACAAGCAGATGGCTTGGTGGTGTTTCAGTCTAGGTGGGCATCTGTCTTGGGCCCATGGCTACAAAGTGGAATTAGTATCCCTGAGCGAGGGCAGATCACTGGATCCTCAATTTTCATTTTCTACCAACATTTACCTTYTGGTTGAGAAGATTTCATCTATTGCATTTCATTGCATTTCAYCTTTAAATGTGTCACCACTGACTATGGTAGAAGAGAAGGCTGCATGAAGGAAGCTTGTGCCTTCAGGCCAACCAAGGTGGCCCGTTCACATTGTCAGCACAGAGGAAGAATTCCCTGTTTCGCTATAATTGTTTTTAAGATCCTCAAGTAAGGATAGCTCTCACTGCCCTAACATTTAACCATCTAAACCTTAGGCTAATCAATTAATCTCCCAAAGTATTTGATGGGAAGAAAGAGAAAGGTAGTCTTTTTGAGAGTTTCCCATCCTTTCCTAAGATGTCTAAGAAGGATGGAAAAACTTGCCCTCTGGTCATATCTATCTCTTTCCCATTTTCTAAAGAGATTCTAAGTGATTTCCTTATGCAACAGGTTTACTTTTATATTACTGAAGACAGAAAGGCTGAATCTAGGCTTATACTAACATCTTTTAAATTACACAACACCTAACACATCTAGCCCCAAGTTCCCAACTGATCTGTGAGCTTTGTGGTGATGTTAATAAGGAAGAGAGATAATGACAATGGCAGGAAGACATAGAGTAGCATTAATTATAGCATTCTACATGTATATTACTTGATAAATTAGCCTTCCTATGATCTTGTCATTTATCTCCATAGTCTCTGACTGTTTTCTGGCTTAGGCAGAATGACACATACAACTAGACTACCAAATATGCTTCTAGAAGCCACCTCTTTACTTCCAGCTATATACCTCTTCACCTAATGTAATATCTGTTTTCYATAGCAAGGATCAATTTTATACTCATTGCTCTCTACACAATATGTCAATAGAGGGTGTTGCTCCCTACTTAAGACCTAGATGTTAATTCCAGTCACTGTTCTTACGTTTGAAATAGCAAGAACAATTACATATATATATATATACACACAYATATATATACACATATATATACATATATATACACATATACATACATATATATATACACATATATATACACACACACACACACACACATATATATATATATATACACACACATATATATATATATATACACACACACACACATATATATATGAAACCTCTTAATTATGGCCACTCTGAACAATTAGTTGTAGACTGGAGCTATAGAGGAGCTTCAATGGCCACAGAGAAGTTCATGGTGGTAAAACAGCTTCATGTCACCTCTGGCTCCATTCCCAGTTTAGTGTCCRTGGGAAGAGGATAAAGGAACAGAATCTCGCTAGTAAGTGATAGGGAGAGGATCTGAACTTCTTAAAGGATGCTGTGGACATGCCTATGTGGGCCTGTGTTTGGAAGCAGAGGGAAAGAGAGAGACTGCTCCTTCAATGCAGAAGCCACTCAGGGTAAACGCTACCAAAGTCCTATAGTGCATGAGATGAAATTTTTGTTGCTTCCTGGTAAGTTCCACTTTCAGGAGCTTTTTGTCATTCTAAGAAGTGATATTTATATTCTTTTCCTGCGCTCAGACTGGGAGGCAGAGCAGTGAGCTTTCCTTCCCTTTATCGCCTTGAACAGCTGAGCAGCACCTGCCCATTCTTGTGAGCAGAAGTTCTTCTGAGAGGTTCTCCCAGCTTGGAAAGAGAAGTTGGGTCTCTTGCCCCACTACACACCCCTGCAATCAGAGGCTGCTACTCCTGGGGGACTAGAGTAGCAAAGGGTTGTTAGCTCATGCTGGAGGAGTCAGGAATTTCAAGCCGAACCTGAAGACAGATCTTCCTGTGGCTCCCAGTGTAGTGGTCTCAGTGCAGACCTGTGTCTCAGTGGCTTAATCTGGCCCCTGTTTTGTAATAAACCTGTTCAAATGTTATTTCCAAGGCAAACTGATTAAGGCAATATGTTATTTTCAGTGTGGATGAAACTGCAATGAAAATTTCTCCTATTATATCTTTTAGCATATTTCTCCCCTACCCCCTCTTTCCCTCATGATGCAGATGTTGTAATATTTCTGGGGTGGGGGGGGAAGGGAGGAGAGTAATGCTGGTGATGACCTGAACAATGCATTAATGCTTTTAACTGTGAATTGGGGTCATAGTTCTCTCGAAGAGTAAAAAGATCAAGAAGATTTAAAGCTAAACTTTTTTTAAATAAAACTAGATTTAGGATGTATAGGTTCTGATTTAGAGGCATCTTATTTAAATTCTACTTACTATATTTAAGCTGAGAAGCAGGGAAACCATTACCGAGGGTACTGCTAAGTCTGCCTAAGAGTTGGACATTAACTGATATAAATCGAAAAGCTGGGTTTAGATTCAGATAAATTTAAATAAAAGCGTGCATTTACATTTATCCTTTAAAAGCACCACATGGTTATGTTGCAGCCTCACCATGTCCGTGTCTAAACATGTCTCTGTTTCCTGTTGCATGTCTCAGGGAGCTGAGATAGAAGTGGATGAAAATGGCACTCTGGATTTGAGCATGAAAAAGAATCGAAGCCAAGACAAAGTTATGCCTCTCACTTCTTCCAGCACAGCACTTCCTACTCCTTCCTCTTCTCCTTTCAAAACAAGCAGTATCCTCGTAAATGCAGCTTTCTACCAGGCTCTTTGCGAACAGGAAGGCTGGGATACACCAATCAACTACAGCAAGACCCAGGGCAGGAAAGAAGAAGAAAAGGAGGTACATTTTCAGCTTCTCAGCTTGTGAATGGCCAGATGACGGTCTCTGGGATGACCTGTCTAGTGCAGTCTTAAGGGAACTGACTTCCACAGGGTGGAGGTTTGTGAATATTGAGCTGGCTTTAATGGCCTCTCAGACRTGGCACACAAAATCACTGCTCACTGAAGAATCCTGCTCTCAGAGCCCACTTTCAGAGACGGAAAACAACAACTATTTGTTGTTTTCTAGATAACTCGTTATCTAGGTATTTAAATACATGCCTAGAGCCTTGCCTGCAATATTCTTTCAGTAGAAAACTTTTTATTTTACATTTAACATATTTCAAGAAATCTTTGCCAATGTCTACATCTCACAAGTGAGTCTTGTGGTCCAGAAGTCTGTCTGAGACTGTAAATTCATAAATAGTAACTCTTAAAGCTTTGAAATACAAGTAGCATAAGGGGCGATATATGTAATTTCCACTAATTTAATGCTGTTTATCCCATGAAGAAACAGCATGGAAAAGGTATATTAATATATACAAGTGTCTTGCTTTTTTAACTTGTCTTAGGAAATGTATAAGATTGAACTTGAAAATGCAATTGCAGGCCAAAGACGAGCAACTAAATTCAAGTAAATATTTCCATTTATCAGCTTTCTGCCTTTTGGGGCTAGTTTTCTAGATTGCTTCTTCAAACCTGATAATTTTCTTGATTTTGTTTTTGTTTCTGTTTTGCCCTTTTATATGCATTTATCCCATGTTGGTAATATGGCAGCATAGKCTCTTATTCCCTTACTTTTCTTTCCTTTTTTTTTAATTTTACGGACAAGTTTTATATTTTTCTCTTGCTGTCAGAGTGTAGATTACTCACATTTTTGTTAAATGAGGAAGGAACAGTCCATCAGTACCTTTTAAGGCTAATTAAATGAAATCTTGCTAATTAACATAGATGAGCTTCAGTGATAACTTTCTGAAGCAGACTCAGAGATGTCCCAATTTGAATTTTTGTTCAGCTTCATATACCTTTCCTCATCACCTTTTTTGAATACCAAATAATAGCACTTGAACTTTACAACTGTTTTTGCTCAGATATCATTTTGTTCAGACAAAATTTTAGTTTTATTCAGATACCAGAACTGGCACTTTATAAGTGAGAGACGAGGATAAATCTAGAGTTACGAGATTCAGGCCTCCAGTTTCAAAAATACCTCGAAAGAAAATATATTTTGGTTGAGTGAATAAAAATATCTGTCAACTCTGGGTCAAGAGCTGTCATACTGAGGCCTCTGAGATGGTTTATATCACAGTGGATCGTTTCTTGGAGTTTAGGGTGTCCTGAAAAGCCATTTGCTGTCACCTCTGTGGAACTCTCTTCCTCAGCAATGAGATTCTAGGAAGAATCATCCTTTTATAACAAGGTTTTGGAGCGTGGTTTATAGACTGAGGAGTCAGACCCTTCCCCGTGATGGAGCCTCGCGATGCCGCATAATGAGCGAGTATATCCAGCTTTGAGAAAAACCGCCTTGCTGCAGGCGATCAGTTGGTTTCGCAGACTTGGCAGGGGGCCCGTAGTGCCGATCCTCCTCCCTGCTGCCAGCGTGGCTCAGCGCGAGAGCTATGGCAGGCGCACCTCGGCATCGCCCTGCTCCTCTCTCCACTTCTGCAGAGCTGAGAGGGCTGGCTGGCCGCTTCCCTCGGCATGGCCGGAGGCATTGGCGAACTACCCAGAAGGACATTCAGATCCTCGTTCAGGCGTCCTTGCCCTTGCATTCAGTGCTTTGATAGCRCGCAGTTTGTCCTTAATCAAGGTTCTGGCCCCAGACCTCTGTTCTGAGCTTTTCTGATCCCAGAGAGCATTGACATGTCCAGTGGTCTACGGGCCAGAGGCTCTGTTTTGCAAATCAAAGACTGGCAGTTATCCTTATGCAAAGAAAATGAGTGATTATATCTATTTTTAATTCTTTGTTATCTGGTTCATATGCACAACAGTTGCTTAATTTTGGTGGTAATTTCCAGAAAATATTGTCTCTCTCTCTCTCAGTGAAATAGCCTGTCCAGATGCCCCCTTAAAAAAAATTTTTGAATTTGGAAAAAGCTCAAAATCTCTCCAAAAGGAAAGCACTGAGAAATAACTAGAGCTGTCAGTTAGTTCAACTGTCAGTTCTCCAAAGATTTCAGGGCTTAAAAATGTTAAAAGTGCCAGATGCTATTATCTGTTATTCATGTTACCATTATGTTCTGGTCTTTGCTGAAATCAATATAAACTTCCATCTGTACATTAATGGAGGCTCATTGCTTCCTTGCTTTCTGTAGTGTGCATGCGTGAGTACACACATGCTCTTTTAGATAATAGTAGTTTTTGGACTATTTGGACTGGTTCTGATTTTCCTTTTAGTCTGGAATTCTTCAGAATTTTAATATAATTTAATTCTAAATCTGTTCAAATGGGAAAGGAAAAAAACATACATAGGTTTGACCTTGATTAGCTGTGATGATCATCACTTAGAAAGTGGTAAGGGCTAAAGATGTTTCCCAAAGGATTCTCCATTTAATGATAAATCTCTAAAGATTTATCATTAAAAGATAAAATAGGTAAAGATAAGATAAGATAAAATCGCAGAGCTCAAGGCATGGTGCTCCATGTTTAGTCCTAGGTGTGGAGAACCAAGAAATCACAGAATCATAGAATCAGTAAGGTTAGAAGGGACCTCTGGAGATCATCTAGTCCAACCCCCTGCTCAGCAGGGTCACCTAGAGCATGTGAGACAGGGTTGCRTCCTGGGCGGGCTTTGAATATCTCCAGAGAGGTATCTTTAGTTCTGGCCTAGAAAGGTACCTTTAGTTCTAACCTGCTTGTTTCACCAGAAGCAGTCCCTGTAGAGCCACATATCCTGATGCAAGGCCCTCAAAGGCCGGRAGTTTAAGTATTTTTCTACCTACATTCTCTTTGCACTTTCTTGTGCGACTTCTACACATCTGAAGATTTCATGCTACTTGAGTAGATGTTTCACAAGCTACTGAGGCAATGMTGGTGTAATTAYCTGCTTAAATGTCTATATGCTGGTGTAATTACCTGCTTAAATGTCTATATGCCTCCCTCATTCCTCAGAAATATGCTAAGGAATATTAACTAGAAAACAAACTGCAGTCCCTTTTAGTATGTTTCCAATACCATGTTCTTTCCTTTAAAAGGGTTTTCTGTTGCAAAAAAGTAGTTGCTATGAAATTGTTTGTGTGTGTACAACTTGGTTTTAAAATCTTCAAAAAATACAAATTTGAAATTTAAAAGTCAATTCAGGAAATTCACAATTAAAATGGGAAAAAATGCGTTCTTTGAAAATTAGAAAATGAAAATACTGCTGTTCAAAAAGCCTCCAGTATCAGTTTTGCTGGTGACTGTAAATATACATATGTTGATCTTAATCTTGCCGTCTTGGTTTCATTAACTAATTCAGTGAAGCATCATTAAATGGAGCTGTATATTTAAACTGTAATACTGTAGTTTTTTGTCACGCCCTTATTTGTATAATTCACAGTCAATCCTCTCTGTGCAGTAGGATATCAGACAGTGACAGGACGAATCCCTCACACATGCAAGTTCCTCCTCCATCACCAGCAAAAGATCAAGAGATATCTTCCATTTGAGATAAAGAGCACAAGTTATAGCTAAGGGCATTAATAAATCCTGCAGCTTGAACTGTAGCTAGTATTTGCTACAGGTGTATCCCAAGGTCCATTGTGCAGCTCAGGAACCTGGTGAAGTGCCAGGGTGGATTTTCTACCACCCTGTACACCAGGATCCTCTCAGCTGGGCCGTAAACGTGAGGTGGAGGAGGCTGATGCTCGCCTGGTCTTGAAATATAGTTAAGATGCAGCCAAGGTATGCACTAAGTCTTAGAAATTGATCTTCAGTTCAGTTATAGACATAACTGTCTATAGTTGTAGACATAGCCTGAGCTACTTGATAGAAAATGTRTACACAAATTGGCCTTCTTCAATGTCCATTACTTTAAAAGGAGACCACCTTACCTGCAGGTTGAAGTTATTTTGACATCTTATCCATTGCAGCTGGCAACAGAGGAGTGCCGTTTTGTTATTTCTTCTGGGAGCTTTTGATTTTATGGAAAGTTACACTGGTGATGATCCCTGTAATAGCTTGCATAGGTATATAAGAAAGGCAGGTCAGAAAATGTGGAAGAAAAAGTCAGTGACTAGAAGCCTCATTCAGTTGATTGCAGTAGCAAAATCACTCCAATATATCACTAGAAACCAAGATTTAACTTGATGTTGAAAAGATAGTCTGTCAGGTTTCTTGAATTATGACCAAAATTTCTCACTTTTAGTCTTCAGAGTTTTGATTTCCATGTTTGGAGGACTTTCAACTATTTAGGGTTTTTATATTAACGTTCTAGCGATATTCATCATTGTTTTTAATTTTTTCTATTAGTTTTTATCTGAACTTTTCCCTTAGAAAAATTCTAGGARCCTGAAATATATCAGTTTATTTTTATGATATTTTAAAGTGTTACTTGCTAATTACTATGAAAGAGCATTTAGAAAAGCTGAAGACACATATTTTTACTTTCTATATTTGTAGCATATGAGATTTTTCCCAAACAAAGTAACCCCACAAATGTAGTTGCAAAAATCAGTAGTAATTGATATATCAATAATATGGCATGGTTTCTATATGTATGTATAGTGTGAGTTACAGTAGGCAGTAGGTAGCCARTACCAGAAAGCAGAAGGAAGTCATATTGAGGAGCCAGCCTCCAAACAGGCAAAGACGAGCTGCCAGGATTGAGGACCATATGGAAGCTTTATCAGAAGAAACACCCCCGCAGAGCTTACAAGTCCCATTAGGCAGAATCTCCATTTTCAGTCCAGATTCTCCTCAGCCCTCCACTCTGTGCTTAACAGCTCTGTAGACATCCCTGCCCCTCTGTCCTGGCATGTTCATCAGCTGTACAAGCCCAGAGCATCGATGGCACCAGCCCTGAGAGTTTAGCAGGAGCTGGGAGCTTCCCCTCTCACTGCAGGTAGCAGTTTCTGCGCCCACACGCTGTAGTCTCTGGGGACTATCTACCTGAGGATCTGAGCAGAGCTACAAAACCAACATGAAATCCCAGCAGGGATTTATACAGATCTGATAATTAATGCCATGGGCTTTGTAGATTTCTTAAATGTTACAATATCCACACAGCATCCCTCTGGAAATGAAACACTTATCCTTCATACAAATAATAATAATTGAAGGCATTAATCATCAGAACAGTATTAATCAAGCTATTTTGAAGTGATCAAATACAATTTTTCAGTAAATGGAAATGTGATATCCTTACACATTTCCAGATTTCCTAAATGCCTTCTCAAGAGAATGAATACTCATGGCTCCATAGCATCCATCCAACAGTACTGTAGTGGTGCTGATTTTAATCTACAAATAGTAGAAATCAAGAACTATCCTTAGTAGCCTCCTACTAAAGAACATTTGAAAGCATTTTTGTGCATGTGGTTTGTATTTTAACAAGAATTATGCTCTATGGATTAGATAACAAGTCATCCTGTTCTACAGACCTGGAAAGTTTTGCATTTTTACATAGCTTTATGTACAGTGGTTTTGTGATTTATAATTATATAGTACAAGGATACATATGTACAAAGCTCAATGATGTACTTGCACAGAAAAAGCAAGAATATACTGTCCTGCGGTATGTGGASCTCTTGTGTGGCTCTATACATTTATTCTCTGTGTGTATTTTTCTTTGGTCTTCATCCCCGTTTACAAATGAAACCAGATTTTCTTCATATACAGCTTAACACTGCATCTGCCCTCAGGAAAAATTATATGAATATACTGTTGTAACATTAAAATAATTAAATACGTGCCTGAAAATACGATGTATTAAACTTTCTTCATCATTTTCCCCATCACTTCTTATGAAGCTTTTTTGTAATGTTTTCAAAGTGGTTATCTTCCTGCCACAGTAACAATTATTTGCTGAATATAAGGGCCTTAAAGAGAGAAACCTTTTTTTCATGTTCCCATCTAATATTTCAGAAAGATCCAGTGAACTCTACAGAAAACATGGAGGAAAAAAAGTATCCGGGAGATGTCTCCATACCAAGTCCTAAACCCAAGCTCCATTCAAGAGATCTCAAAAAGGAACTTATCACGTGAGTCACAGAAAGTGTCAGGTTTTTCTCTCCCCCTCCTAAAGCCTGACTATACAGTTGTTCTGTGGTTGGAGCATGTTTGTAGGAGCTGAGACTCCTCAGGAGACTGTTCGTTGTGGATAATTTCCCACTGGGACTATGCAAGTAGGTATAAATTAGGTTTGGAGCTGGGACAGGCCAGGTAGGTTTGAGGATCTGGACATATTCATGACTTATGCTCTACTTTATTCCTCATATAGATAGCTATCAAAGTTCCTGCTACAAAACAACGCGTTGTTTTGTAATGTGCTGCAGCTGTGCTGATGTTTAGGTAGCTACGTAAACAAACTCCTTCGGGGCAGCCTTTGACATAGATCGACTGCTGAGGATTTGTGTCTGAAAAGTCTTGGGGACTTCTCAGGTATAAAAGATGCAAATTTAATAAAAAGATGAAACATAAACCAGCTGGGAGCTGCCCCAGGGTCTCCTGACCTATAGGATATCTATATTTAAATCCTTGATCTACTTCCTTCAAAGCAGAGTTTGTCATTCTATCTGGCTGAAAATCCAGCGGATGCACACTTTCACACTGTTCTCACAAGTACAGTCTCTCTTGCTCTGCCTTAAATGCCAAGACTTTCTTCTCAAAAACTGCATATAAACCAGTCTGATTCCATTGCATCTTTCTGCATGCAACAGCTTGTTTTGATTTAGAATCATTTCAGTGAAATTCTTCAAACTAGTTGAAATCCCTGGTCACTTTTTAAAACCTCAGCAAGGCTCTTCAAAAAGGCCTGCTCAATTCAGGCTCTATAGATTTTGATATCTATAGAGTGGTCTCACTGTAAGAGTCACCAGGGACTTAGCACTTTTCTTTTTGTCCCCAAAACAGAGTTGGTCTCTCTCACACTCTTCGGCAAGTGCACTCTGTATTTCTTAGTGGTAATAGTCAGTCTATAGCATATCACTGCAGGCTCATCCGTAAATAAATGAGTCTCATCCTGTCACCCTGTGTCCTGCTCTCCAGACTCAGTGGCACTGAATCAGTTGGATACGTCTCTCTCTCCAGAAATTACATTTCCCTGGGGCAAGCTTCTCTGAAGAGTGATTCTTTCACCTCATGCCGTGCAGCCTGCCTGTTATCTGCTCATCATATTGTATCTGCAGTTGTAGTTCATGACCTAAATTGCCACAGGTCATGTTTGTTTTGCCTCTTTTAAAACAAATGCATATAAAAATTGCTGTGAGTTTATCTGCTGAGAACTCTAATGGCTTTTCTTTTGTAATATTTATTCCTTTGTGATATTGACCAGTTCTGAGATGGCCATAAATTACTTTTCTACTTCTCTAAATAATAATTCCYCAGAGTACTTAAAAGAGTGATGCTTGGCTTATGGTATTTTTAGTGTGTGTATTGCACAGTGAGTAGAAACAGATATCTAAATGTGAGCGGCCAGAAAATTAAATAAGAAATAGTTTAAACATATAGGAAGAATCTATAGGCAATACAGGGAATAGACTGCATTTACTATAAACCCACTGAGCTCAGAACTCATACTGAGCAATTGAGTACAGGTGGCTCCATCATGAGGAAGTTTTTAAAATGACATAAGCACTTAGAAAGAAAAATTCCTGAGATAGCAACTCAGCTGTGGTAAGCTGTTGTATGAATACCATCTCCTAGCACGTGCTTTCCAGTTTTCCATGTTAACTTCCTTGCCCAAAAACGTATTTCGGCACTGATAACTATATTGCTCAGGTTGAAGTTAGCTGTGCAAATGAGGCTGATGCCTTCCTGAGTCACAGGTTTGAAAAAAGCTCCTACCACTCTGCCAGCTCAGAGAAAACATCCAGGTGAGGATCTCAGGCACCATTCCTCATGCCTGTGAAGCACTGGCTAGAAGTTCCAGTGTTCCAGTTTGTGCTAAGCTACTGAGATCCCTTGGCCATCTTATCCCTAGACCCACTGAGAGAAGACACACCCTTTATAAGGTGACTCCACAGGGTTGATATTGGGAGTATTTTAAAATAGTACAGAAAGGTCTGTTTAATTCACCTGTCTCCCTTCCACAACTTCCCTTAAAAGATCCCAAAACTTTTGTCTTCCCTGCCCTTTTGCAGAGGAATGTGTCCTCATTTGATAGCTGAGCTCAATGCTGTGACTGAAGAAGAGGAACAACAAGAGTTTTAATATATTCTCCAGTTCCCCCAAAAGAATAAAGGAGGCCTTGAGCTAACAGGCCTAACACTTATTCCAGAAGCCTGAAATAGCAAATAAATAAATAAATATGTTCATGGGCCATTCCTGTTGCAAAGGTAAGACAGTTATGCCCTTTGGGTCCCTCTTTCCTCTAGGGAGTGAGCAGGCAAGTCTGGTTGACTGCTAGCCTTGAGGGAGCCAGGATAGAGCATTCATAGAGCAACAGCAAGAATAATTATTTAGGGTCTGATTCCCAGCTCATTAAAAGTCATTTTCATCATTCTGATGGTATCAAGAGGTCCTTGAAAATGAGTATAGACAACAAATACAGAGGAGCTCACAAGAGAGAAAAAGACTCCATAAACTGGATAGAAGATAAACTCTCTCTTACACCTAGATTGCATAACATTTTTATTTATTTAAAGAACCTCCTAATTAGATGCTCAGGAAATTTGGTTGTTCAGTCTTCAGCATTGTGGAATATACCTCTATTTCTTGGCATAAAGGAACAAATCTTTTGTGCTAGATTTACAGCACCTTCATTCAGCAGAGAAATTTCCAGGGAAAATTTTGTTCTCATTCTGAACCTTGTCTGTCTCCAACTGATGTGTGCTTTCTGTTCTGCAAGCAAACATAACTTCTGATTTTGCCCCTGAAGTCAGCAAATAAAGATTGGATGCATTTCTAGAAAAGGGGCTTTATTTTACTCAGAAGCTGAGGGAATGATGTCAGATATTAACATTCTTTGGCTTGTGTTGTACAGTAGGTAAGATTAGAACATTCAGCCTTAACCGTAATTGTCCTCTAAATTTAATACCATTAGCAAAACTGTCTTTTTAAGAATTTAAGCCATAACTGAAAATTTGAGCAAAATATTGTGGTTTTACATTACATATATATTAAAAAAAAAAAAAAAAAAAAGATTTATTTGCCTGGAAATATGAATACTTTTTCAGTCCTGTAACTAGAAATACCATATAAGTTTTGCTAGTGTTCAGTAGTGTCATGATGACACTTGAGATGATTAATGATGAATGTGGTTGCCCTAAGAATTATTCTGTAGTTCATTGCAGAGCTTTGTCATGTATTATTTATTCTCTCACTCCTCACTGCATCTTCTTTGCGCAGCTGTCCAACTCCAGGATGTGATGGTAGTGGTCACGTAACAGGAAACTATGCCTCACACCGCAGGTGAGAAACAAGACAACCAAAGCAGGAAGTAGAACTAGTTTTAGCTGTTGTCGTCTTTGAACAGTTTTATACCAACTATGGATAAGTATGCAAAAATAATTTGCAGAAAATAATCCATACAGAAATGTACCTGTTTTCTGTTTCTATTTTGTGAATGTCTTGACTCAATAGATTGATGGAGTTAAGCAGCCTGTCTTAGCTGAGGCCTGAAGATAAGTCATTCTGTAATGTTTAAACTTCCCTAAGTGTACAAGCACTCTCCATACAGATGCTAGCGCATGGGATTTTAAACAAGGTTTCTGCAAGCATCTCTACAGGTGGCTTCGAAATTCATAGTTCTGCCAACACACACCATCGGTGTGTGTTCCTCAGAATAACCTATTCTCTGCCTGGGGAGTTGAAACAAGGAATTCCTGCCTTTCCTTTTGGGAGCATGATGGAAGCAGGTTTTGTCTTTTTCCAGTCGCATGGACCAGACGATCTACCTGCCCTTTACACTGGCCACCTAAAGAAAGGGCGATCCCTGCCACTGCCTCCCTGCAGAGCTTTACAGGGACTTAGAAACCTCTGGCTCTGACCCAATCACTTTCCAGTGACTTAAGAGCTACAGACTGATATTGGCTGCTCCTCCTCTGCCAACAGCAAATATGTTTTTCCTCATTGTAAATCATAAATTGTCTAGAGGTTGTTGTTTTGAGGAAAAAAAAAAAACATTCTATTTTAATGAAACATTTCACGTCTGTTTTCTTAGTGTCTCTGGGTGCCCATTAGCTGACAAGACATTAAAATCTCTTATGGCTGCCAACTCTCAGGAGCTTAAGTAAGTATTGATAATAGCAAAAATATGATTGCTATTTATTTCTGATCAGCTTGTTCCCTACATTAATTCAACTGTTTATCTATCTGATTTCCTTTGAGCTCGGTCAAGCCTTTTTTAAAAAATTTCAGATGAACTGAATTGAAAACTTTCCAGAGAGATAAGAGTTCATTTTTCTCCATTTGTCTTTCTTCTTTTTTGTACTTCTTCATTTCCATATACTAACCATGACCTGAAGAAAGAATGTGTAAGCACTAAGAAAGAGACTGTTCACACAGTTTTTCTGACTCAGACAGAACCAGGAAGTATCTTACATGTAAGACTGGTCTGGCAAATTACTCCATCTGATCAGAGAAGTTAGAATAAATCTAAAAAACAAAACTCCTGTCAATCGTTTTTCATCATTCACTACCCTATATTATGAGGTTAACGTCACTGAAGCAGACATCAAGTCATATGATTTGGTGCTGGCATAATTCTCACCATGAAATGTCACTTACAAAAGGACTGTGCAGGCTCGGCTATACGGACAGATGTATAGGGACATATGAATATTTCAAAAATCTGTAGTCAAGAGAGGCACTGGCAACTAGTCATCTAGTTATTGAATTGGCTCTGTCAATAAGGATGTGGGGAAGAGGAAAGGATAATTAGAGTTCTTTCATAGCTTTCCCTCTGCAACTTGTAAATTGGATCCCATAATAAATGCCTTGGAAATTTTATGAATRTATGTAGAAAGAGGAGAATCTTGTGACTGTACTTTCTGCCCTTCTGGAGGTTCATTCCTAGTCCAGACAGAAGAAAATAAAGTTTGCTCATGGTACTTTTACACTATCATAATGGTATTAATAATAGTAGTAACTACATTTGGACCTGACTCAGTGTCTAGTCATAAATGAGCTTCCCCAGATCAAATGTCAGTGCATCCCGTCCTGTATCCTGGCAACTTGTTACATAACAACTGGTGTTAAAAACAAGTTGCTGAACTAATGGTAGCTACATAGGTGAAGATGCTGGAGATGCAACAAAACTGCAAAGAAAGGCCATTTATATGGGCAACTGATCAAAGTAGTTCCCAAAGCCAGTAGGTAAATTGACACACTGGCATAATACTTCAGCTTTTGGATCCACTGAGCCACTGGTCTCAAAGATACAAAATTTGGGTTTAGTTTGTTTTGAAAAGAGCAGCTCAAGAAGCAGGGAACTGACTTGTGAAAATGCTGACAAATTCGAAATCATTTGCTGAGTCATATATATTTGTCCCTGCTTTTGTTGGCTTTCTGCCATAAATAGATGCTCACACAAATATTTTGAATAGTTGCTCTTCATGCAGCCCCTTCCCCCCATATTCATGTGCGAATAAGGAAATTTGCATACCAATATGGTTATTTTTCCACTAAAGCTTTTAGAGTTTTGGTCATGCCATAAGGAAAGAGGAGCAACAGCATATGACTTAAATGACAAACCGCACACTGTATGCCATGTATAATAAGTGAGTTGTGAAAGACAAAGTCAAAGTTCATGAACATTTCACAGACAGAAATATGTTGCATAATGTACTTAGCATTTAATTTCAATTAACTAGAAAAAGAGCAAAAATCAAAATCTGTTCACAGACAATTTGCAAAAGGAAAAAAGACTAAATATTTTTTTTCCACAAATGCACCACCTTATCTTAGCTTCCTTCAAACCTTATTCAGGTGTGATTTTAAATAAAACCCTGKTTTTGAGAAGGATTGGCTAAGTGAAATCTTTTGCCACAAACTACAATCATACCTGCAGTATAGTGATGTCAGTAGTTAATTTTGTTTCATAGACATGTGAGAAAAGGGCATAAATGCTCATAGAATCAGGCCATCAAAGTACCCTCATGTAGTTAGGCATGAATRTAGTTAGGCATGAACATGAAAAAGCTGTATTTTTTTCCAAATGTTATTCATATTTAAATTGCCAGAATCAAGATGGGATTTTGGCTTTAACTGTGAATCTCTAAGCCAGCAAAGTCGCAAGATTTCCATGTGATCTACAGTTTGGAAATAAGGAAGATCTGTTCAAAAAGTAAGCCTTTGAGTCAGATTGGGGAAATTTTAAATCTGAAGAGAGCAGTCTAAGGTGATCAGATTAAGAAATAATGAGGTTGATAATGATTTATAGGCTTTAAAGCTATAAGGGAAAATTATGATTGATTATCCTATTTCACTTTCTCCGATTTCATCAGAGTTGCTTGTCAAGCCTTGAACAGGTTTGAAAGTGTACTTTAGAAAGATATCTACTTACAGTTCAGAAACCTTAAATAATAGGTAATCAATTCTATCCTTAAATAAAATGTTATAGTGGTTAAATATGGGAATCCACAGCAGAGGATGTCTYCCTAGATGGGGCACCAGTCCAAATTCATCAGTCAGTTAAATATTGGTGAAGATCCACAAAGTGTCGGGCAATATATTGCTGGTGTAGTTATATTGTGGAATTTTAGAATTTATATAAAGACTATTCAATACAACCACTATTTGGAAAATCCAACTCAGTGATTAYGCGCATTACTAGTATAGGTTCTTACTAATTTGTTAGGTGTCCACCTGAAATGTCATCCTATAATTTTATTAATACTAATAACATCTCAGCCTCATATCTTTAATGACCCTAAGAATATCTTGAATTCTAATCTGGATATGACAACTAACTGCTGACAGAGGTGGTAAATACAGATGAGAAGATGCAAAATTATTTCAGTGTCATTTTTAAGTCCGTAACAGACTTGTGATCTGAATGTCTCCCATAAAAAGCTCTTACCAAAATAAATCCGCATACAATCTAGCTGGACAGCTCTTCCATCTGTGATCATCTGATAAAATTAGCAGCCAAAATTAAAAACCCATAGTTTTTGGCATGTATTCTGGATTTACTTGTGAGCACTCACACTCTCCAGACATTGCCCTGCTTGCTTCACATAACATTGTGCCCACTCATTATCCCATACTCAGACAGATCAACATTTAGCTCTGCACAGGCAAACATATCTGGGACACAGCAACCCACACCTCTACCTTAGCTGTCAGTATGAAGCATGTCACTCTGCCAAAATATTTTGTTCAGAAAATGTCATTATGAAATGTTTTGACATTGTCTTTAAAAAAATTCTCCCCTTTCTACAGTTTAAATTATTTGCTGAATTCTACTTGAATCATTGAAAAAATTTGGTCATGCCCAAAGGAGTCAGGTTTTTGACAAATTAATTGTTTTCAGAAAAATAGTCTCAAATATTCTGTGAAGAGATAAACTGCAATGGATATTGCAATTGTATACTTAGGTGTTTTCCATGTCAGCCTACAAACAACTTTATTAAATCACCCATCTCCTCATCTTAGTAAGAAATCAGTAAGAACTGAGTCCTTCAAGGGATTACTGAGAGCTGCAGATTTCCATAGTGGTTTATTTAATACAAGATTATTTGGCACAACTCTCTCTCTAAGTCTGATACTCTGTAAAATCCATAGCATTCAAAAGCCCTTAGGGATGCTTAACATCCTTAGTGCTTAACTTAGTGCTGTGCAATACAGAAATGTAGAAACAGCTGGCTCAACTTCTAAAAGTCRGTATTTCGCTTGTGCTGCTTTATGTTCTATCATATGTTTTTGTTCTCTTTAAAAACACACACGCAAACACAAACGCAATTCCCTCCAATGGAGGAAAAAAAAAAAAAAACACAGTAGATCTGTCTGAAAGGTATGAAAGATGCATAAGATTACTTCTCAGGTGGAAGGTGATATCAGTAAGGTCCTGCTCCAAAACCCGCAGAAGTCAATGGAAAGACCCACTGACTGCAGTAGACTTTCGGAGCACACTCTTCATGCACTGCCAGCAGGCGAGAAGCTTCCCCACCCAGAGCACAAGCGACACGATAACAGGCAGGCTTGCTTCTTCCCACTGTATGCATGTTTTGGTGTTAAACATTCATATTTGAAAAAGCTTCTGTCTGTTGCACGTACCCACATGCAAAAGCCCCTTAACTGTAAGACATAAGCATAATCCACTTGCCAAGCTGAATACCCAATTGAATCTAGTGTTAGATAGATACGGTCCTGTTGTACACTTACTGTGCTAGAAAATACAAGCTACTAAATTCAAATTCTGGCTATCGCACTGACTGTATTGATGGCCAAAAGGAAAACTGCTTCTCTGCTTCCATTTTCCCTTCTGTAAATACTGGCAAAGTGTTTATTTGTGTCTGTACCTGAAAACATCAGAGGAATAACAAACAAACACATAACAGTAAATTTACAAATAGATCAATATCAAGCTGTTTTTCTTCTTTTAATGTTGATCCTGCACAAGGAAAAATGTTTGATGAAAACAGTGTTATAAACTATTTAAATCCATGCATCATATGCGATATACTTCACATTGCTTATTAAAATTCATATATAAAATAAAAAATGAAAGCAGATTGCTCATTTAAAAAATAAACAAGAASTAGATTTGATTATTCAACAAAAGCTCTAGTGTTATTTCTTCTATTCTAGACAAACTGCACAAGGTGCGATGTATTTACTGTTACCTTTGCAGTTGTATTTTGTAAGCTGTCTGTATTTTCCTATAGGTGTCCGACACCTGGCTGCGACGGTTCTGGCCACGTGACTGGGAATTATGCATCACACAGAAGGTAAGAATTATCCCATTGTTTGGGGCCACAYGCTGAGCTCTCAGCAAACGGCAGTGGAAAGAAGAGACTTTTATTCTGTGTACTTCTTTCAGCTTGTCTGGTTGCCCTCGTGCCAGGAAAGGTGGTATCAAAGTGACTCCTACCAAGGAAGAAAAAGAAGACCCAGAACTTAAGTGAGTAGCAAAAGCACAAGTCTACCAGCAGTGAAGGGGAAAAAAAGCAGTAAGAGTTCAGGACTTGACGCAACATAGGAAATGCCATGGTTAATTTGAGGCAYGTGAGAACATCTCCTTGAGCTGGAGACGAATCAAGCGTTTCTGCTACTAGTGAAGCTGGTGGAGTCCATCACCCTGGAGCCTGAGCAGCTGGGGCGGGTTGCTGTGTTTGCYTTCGTTGTTCCAATTATTTTGAACAGTGCCATGCAAGTGCTTCTTGCTTGAGAATTTGGCAAAAATGAAGGAAAATAAATAATTTCAGCCTGAAGGGAAATCTCCCCATGTCAGCTGTGGTCATCATCAGCATGGACCCAAATAATAAACCCAAATTGCAAACAGTCACCAAAATCATGAATACAGAGTGCTAGCATTGACCCAATGAAATAATTAAAGCACAGTGACATCTTCTTCAACGTATGTCCCAGAGAATTTACATATATGTAAGTCTCGTGCTGTTCCTTTATGTTAAAATTTCACTTGTGGTGAAAACTGGCAACTCAGTAGAGATTAACTATATTCCTTACTTGAATGCACATTCCATTAAATAAGTAAATGATCAACTGCCAGAATATCGATATAAAGATTTGATTACACTCAGTATGGTTCCTAATACTAATAAGAGGCTGAATAACATTGACAGAGTAGTGCAGGAAATCCCAAGCTTGACTTTGCAAGTATTTGCATGTGATAATACAGGTTTCCCAACTACCGAAACCCTGGTTTTATGCCAGAAATATAAATAGAGAAGAGAGAATGCTAGCTTTTCATACATTTTTAAAAGTGTGATTTATTGCCTCTGATAGAATTTCCGTTTTCTTTTCTAGTAAAATACTATCTAAATGAATGTTCTAGTTCCTTAGGCTGTACAACTGCATTTTAAATCGCCTAAGATTGAAATAAGCTGTGCCTAAGGCTCCGCTTGACATGAATGAAATGCTTAGGTACAGCATATCTCTTGGGACACATTAGTGTAAGTGGTATGGACAGCTGGAATTATTTTGTTTTCTTGAGACTGTCTTCACCTGCTCCGTCTAGTGAAAATGAGGGCTCTTTTACTGTGTTTCTGTAGATGTCCAGTGATAGGCTGTGATGGCCAAGGTCACATATCAGGTAAATACACTTCTCATCGCACTGCTTCTGGTTGTCCTTTGGCTGCCAAGAGACAGAAGGAGAGTCCCGTCAATGGGTCTTCACTATCGTGGAAACTGAACAAACAAGAGCTGCCACACTGTCCTTTGCCAGGCTGCAACGGGCTGGGTCATGTTAATAATGTTTTTGTCACCCACAGAAGGTATAACTTTGTGTTTTCTCTTTTTACTTTTCCTTAACAATCCGCTGTTGAGTTGGCAACATATGAGGCTATAGTCTAAGTGAATTGTGTTGAAGTCTTTTAAATAACAATATAGTTTACACTGCAACTGAAGTAGTATGAAAGAGAATAACTTTGAGAGGATTGGGATGAACGTTTAACTCTTCTTTACATTCTCATTGCAGTGTGACTTTCCAAATTCTTTACTTAGTCTTAACACAGTTTCTATATGATTTAAAATGTAATAGAGTTCTTTCCTAGGCAAATATGGAGTTATACCTGTATGTTCTTTACAGAAAATGCAAGCATCATCCGCAGAAAAAAATATAGCAAAAGCATTCATTTCATCTTTCCACCAATGGGAAAAGCTATTTTCGTAAAGTTTATGTTTAAACAACAAAAATCAAACAGAAAGTAAAGATGCAGAATTCATATGAATTACACAMGTTTGAAATTGTAACAGTTTGACAAAGGAAACAATCCTTATAAAGTGGGAATCGCATATATAAACAGTAACAATAATCACTATTATTTCATACATCACTATGAAAACCCTAATATCATTTGAACCTATTCACTCAATAATATTCAAAGAATCTGGCTATAGAAACAGAATTAATACCTGATGAAGTTTGGTCTTCAGTGAAATATCAGGAATTAAATCTRTATTCTATCCCTCCTTTGCTTTCTTTCTAACAGTCTGAACCAACCTCTCCAACACAAGWATATCTGAGATGGTTCAGTCTGATTCGGCAGAACTGGCTGTTAAAAAGTCACAGCTTATGAAATCTGGTGTTTAATGGCCCTCCAGCAAGTTCCATTACTCTTACTCTTCCTTTTCCTTTGACCCTTGGGTCTGATTTGGTGAGCCACTCCTATTTTTCATCTTTATACCATCTCAGTCTCAAGCTTGGAAGTCCTGCTGTGGCTCTGCCCCAGCCCACTCCCAGCTCACCCCAACAGTTGGTTATTGTATCTTCGGCTGCAAACCCCAGAGTAATACACAGTCATACAGAGCTAGGGCACTGTCCTGAAGTTTGGATGATCTGCTTCAGGTCCATCTGATACAGAGACTTGTATTTGGCAGCCAAGTTTCCTTATTTAGTGTTTGCTGTCAGGTGGCTCCCAGCTGCCAAAGACAGCTATGCAGGAAGAAACACTCACCACAAGTCCTTAGGTGACATTTGAGGCAATCTGAATGTGGACTTTGGCCTCTCTCTGTCATTTCCTCATCTATATAATGGATGTAATGGAATCAGCCCATCCTGGGAGTGCTGAGTGATAAATTCACCAAAGGGTTGTGAACGGCTCATAAGCAAACAACATAAAAAGCGTTAGCTGGTTGCAGCTCWTCCTACAGATGATTCCTCTCCTACTTAAGGCTGGATGACATTCAAGAGCATGTTGGTTAAAATGCTCCTTAATATTGTTTTGGACATTCTGTCCATGCTAGCACTTCTGAAGCCTGACAAGTCACCTGTGGCTTTGAGACATTCTTCTGACTAGTTGCTCTGGACAGAGATAATAAACAGTATTTAAAATCCAGAGAACTAGCACGTCTAAGCAAGTGTGATGCTAATTTAACGCTGCAAAAGCTTGTTTTCTGTTTGTTGAAGCACCATGTTTGTTAGAATCTTTGGGGGTTTTGCACCCGAAGCAAACAAACAAGCAAAACCCCCAAACCCATGCATTCTCCTRCTGGGATAAAATTTTGCTTTACTCCTTACTTGGCTAGATCTGAATACAAATCAGCATATGAGTATTTCTTCTTTGTTATTTATTAAGATAGTATTAAGACAGTGCAATTCATCTTAGGCCTTTAGTGGGCTATAAAAATTGATTCAGGTAATTACCAGCTGATGAAATTGTAAGCTTTGAAATAGAAAAATGTAATTTAATATGAACAATAGTTAAAAAGCAGAGTGACTATGTAATAGAACCATTCAAGAAAACCTATCACAATCTATAGGGCATATCCAGAGTTATTATTATATTGATCATTATCATGTATCAACAAAATGATACAATAGTTGTGCAATGTGGAAATCATCCCATATACTAAATTTTCTTTTTTTAAAGAATGGTAAACCTGCCATTTTCAAGGACCATGCTGCCCTTCTCCTTTGAAGCATAACACTTCAATAAAAACTATAGAAAGTTTTTATTTAAAAGTGATGGGACTTCAAGAATCCTGTAAATATTTCTTCACATAACTCAATAATAGCTCCCACTGCTACTTAGATTATTCTGAAATGTGATTTAGAGTTGTTTACTTGTAAGTTGAGATTTCTGTGCCAGTTTTCAAGCTGGAATATACAGTTAAATAGCTCGTTATGAGTTATGTCAATCCCTGAAGCTATGCTGTAATGGAGATACAGATGTGACCTTGGTACAGAGGTCTGACCAAGTGCATGATAATATTGCCTGAAAGGATTGTTGCCATTTTCAAGTGGGTGCTTATGGTTTTTTTCCTATCCTTTTCAGCCTGTCTGGTTGTCCTCTGAATGCGCAAGCCATAAAAAAGGGCAAAATTTCGGAAGAATTAATGACTATCAAGCTTAAAGCAAGTGGTGGTAAGGAGATTTGTAAAAGATGATGACATTTATTTAGATAGAAAGGCCTTGACTCYCATTTATACATATGCCCCTTTATGCCGTTCTGGCATTAATTCTCACTCCTTTCAGTTGTCTCTAGCAATAAAAAACTTCAATAACAAAGATCTTTGCATGAGAGATTATAAAATTCTTCTCATTTACATCATGGTAGCTCAACATTTGTGGTACCTTTTGGTCTTAACTCAGAGTGTTATTTTTTATTTGAGGTTGTTTTAAATATCGTTATTAGTAATAATATATTAGTTATAACTCAGGAGGACTGAGCTAACTAATGACTAGAGTAAGAAGAGGTAAATATTGCATGCAGAAATGGATTCATTTCCCTATCTTGAATTATGTGGTTTAGTTTCTGTGCAATACTTTGATGATTTTCCTAAAACATATAGTAAATATAAAGGAAAGTTACCAAATAGATATAAGGGGAAATAAGTAGAGTTTGCTTTCTKTCTTATTCAGCATAGTTCAGAGAGTTGGACACTGAGCCAAGATTAAAGAGACTTAGCTTTTACGCCTCCGACTGCTGAGTAAAACAACTGTGTTATCTTGGGCAAATGAATTTGCTCCCATGCACCCTGCTCTCTGTCCAAGATACTGCTGGAACAGGGACTGCTGCTTACAGATTTCCCATGCTGGGTCCCCAGTAGGCTCAGATCAGTAGTCTAGGTTTTAAAGCAGTAATGGTGACAGAAGAATAATCTCTAAGCAGAGGTGATCTCAGATCAAGCAGAAAGAAGGACATGTATTGCCAGTTGTAGCTGCTCAATGTTATTCAGGAAAAGATTTTCATTAAAGACTTGAAGATCTTTTCTTTGCTACTTGTGGGAATGTAAAAGTCCTCGCTCTTTTTTTTTTTTTTTTTCCTATAATGCCTTTTAGCCTCCTGATAGTTTCCATTTTGCCATCATTTAAGTGCTTACTCATAACTAAGGCTGTGATTCTTCAAGTTATTCTACATAGAGATTAATCCCCACAGAGCTTCTTGCAAGCTCAGTAGCAGGTATATATGAGCCTACTAAAGTCAGCAAAATTATACAAGTGGCGATGTTRGCCTGGGTGCTCACTGCAGAAAAGTTGCTTTATGTTTCTTTTAAATCTAAAAAGGCATTGCTAAACTCACTGCAGTCATCTTGTGTGATAGACTTTCCCCTTTCCAAACATTTCTAGCACTTTTCCCTTCTCTACTCTCCAGCTTGTGGTTGCATGCTGTACTGGAAAAAAAAAAAAAAAAAAAGAGAGAGAGAATTGAGAAACACAGAAACTCAGAAGGCATTACTTGCCCCTTACAGATTTCAGCTCATATAGATGTTTTACAGCTATCCAACATTTTTGACAGTAAAAGCAAAGAAAGAGGCAATTTAAAGATCAATCATTCGACTAGAAAGCCTGTTATTTTCCTCTTGTCCAGTAACAGATAACCCAGCTTATTATTTGTGTATCCATGTACATGTGGACACTTTAAATCTGATCAGGGTACTTTCAACTATTTGCAGGGATGGAGAGTGATGAAGAAATCAGACACTTGGATGAGGAAATAAAAGAACTGAATGAATCCAATCTGAAAATTGAAGCTGACATGATGAAACTTCAGACCCAGGTATAATGTCAAAGCAAAGAGTTCAAAATTTTCTTATGTATGCAAATGTTATATTTAAACACAATTATTCTTGTGAGCGCATGTTTTCCCATCACTCTAGCATTTAAAACTGCCAAAATCCTACATGTTTTTTTTTTTGTCTTTTTTTTTTGTTTGTTTTCTGTAAACAAGCAGCAAATTCTTCTGTATTGTCATGAAAATTTACAGTGTGATAGATTGGAGACAGTTTGGAGCTACTCTTGGCAAGCAGGAAAACCATATTTACTAAACAAAACATGCATTTTCCTTTGTTGATCAAACCTGTGTTGACCAAACCATACAGAATCCCATGACCGCCATAAGAACTCATATTAGGGAAACTATTAGGAAATACCATTACTTCTTATGTGTACACCCTAACTGTTATGCAAGTTGATTTTGTTCCTATCTGGGCCTTATAAAATTTCCCTGCTTCAATTCATCCACTTTCAGTTATTCAAATAGTTTGAATTTGGCCTCCAGGCAGCACCTGGTAAAGAATGGATGCCTTTTGCTGACTTGTATAGCAGATTAGTTTGATGAGGAGCTGTGGAAAAGAGTCGTTTCTCTTTCATTCTTTTGTATGCCAGCAGGAGTAAATTAGCCTTAAGATGCTGGTTGTGGTTGTATTGAGCCAGCTGAATATGTTCATGTGTTCGTCCATGCGGAGACTACTATATACACCTGGTAATTCCCTTGCAAAAGCAAGAGCAGAATCTTGCTAAATATRTTAGGAGCAGTGAGAGCTTAGGAAAAAAAAATAAATGGGAACAGATCTAGAAACCCAGTATAAGTCTAAACTTGCCAAAACAAACTGTATTTGCACCACAGTGAAATGTGTACAGTGCTGGTGTATGCTGGTTTTATAACAGCCACAGCTTTTATGGTCTAAATAGGGGTCTATTTGAGTTGACTGAGCTCTGGGTTGACTGGCTTCGCACTACGAATGTGGCATATCCATCCCAAACTGCACTATGATGCTTTTCAGGGTCTCTGGACCCTTTTTCAAGTTCTCTCTGGAGAACACTGTGCTGTCTGTACAGGTACAAGAAATTGCCTAATTTTTGCGAGCACAGATTTCTTCCGCTCCGAATTTCTGCGTGCTGAAGGCAGTCCGACCAGCAGCCCTTGAACTGAACTGCGTTTGAGGGAGCAGGTCCCCTAAGCAGCTTTGCTCTGCCTCCTTTTAATCTCACTTGGCCAGGCATTAGGCTTCTGCGAGCACGCTCCAGAGGCAAAGTCGTAGTGGATTTTCCTGGCACTTCATCACCGCAGGCAGGCAAGGAAGAGTTCTTCACCCTCAGGACGGTGTCAGTGTGTGACGGTTTCTTCCAGGATAGCAAAGGGAACTAARCCGGGCGCAGCAGGGGACAGATCGGAGCAGCGCGGGGGTACGCGGTGCTAATGAGGAGAGGTGGGCGCCGGGACCGCCGTGTTTTTCCACCTCAGGTGCTTTTTCCTGCCTTTTCTAAAAACCATGCGTTTCCATTCTGTTGCCCGGAGTCGATCTTTGCATTTATTCTGCGCTGGGAACCTCTCAGTTCCCTTCCCGCTCTATTTTTCTCGTATTGTTTCCAGCGTGTGCCCTCTCTCCAACCCAGATCGGCTCACAGCACTGCGCTGAGCCCGGGAGCCGGGCAGGAAAGTAGCAGGGCAGCTCATACCGGTGTCCTTGCTATTGTGGTCAAGCAGCAGRGATGCTGTAAGAGAGGGCGGCAATGGGAACATCAGCCTCTGCTCTCCTTCCCCCTGCTCAGCTGCTTGACGCCTGGAGTCTTGCGTTCGTTTCCGAGCTCGTCTCCCCCGCGCAATGCGCTCCTCTGGCGCTGGGGCCGCGCGCGGGCACCTTGCTGACACAGAGTTTCCTGGCGAACCGGCAGCAAAGTCCGTCAGTTCAGAGTGAACGTGGCGTCTTCCTTGCTGTCAATATTCTGTGGAGAAATTATGTCTATCTTAAAAAAAAGCACCAGAATTCCCAGTCCGTGGTGTGGCCTTTCGCAGTCGCGTGACCGTCAGTTTGGGTTCGATACGCAGTTATAACGCAGCCGGGGTCTGTTTGTGTGTGTGTGCCTGCGATTTTTAGATCACATCCATGGAGAGCAATTTGAAAACGATAGAAGAGGAGAACAAACTTATAGAGCAGAACAACGAGAGCCTGTTGAAGGAGTTAGCTGGCCTAAGCCAAGCCCTCATCTCCAGCCTTGCTGACATTCAGCTTCCACAGATGGTAAGACCACAGCCAGCAGCTTCACACCTTCTTTGGGACTGTTTTGCCAGCACTTGAAGCAGATGAGCAAGCTCAGGGACCAGCAGGAGCAGTGTAGCTGCATTAGCAGAGAGATCTGCTTAGACTAATTTACTCTGCAGAGATGCTGGCTCAGTGAACCTGGGGGGCTCTGCATGCTAACACTCGGATGCTTCCAGGACTGTGCTGACACTGTTATCTCTGCCCCGTACTGCCTTGTGCAAGACAGATTTTTCACTTCTCTCCCTCTCTGAATGTACAAGGCATGAGATTTGCACAACAGAGACTCCTTAGAGTTAATTTGTTCCTAGATCAAAATTTTAACCCATTTGATCCAACTCAGTGCAGTGATTTTTCTGAAGTCAGCAAAGCTCAACCTTTGGCTCAAAACCTATTTGTCTTACTTGCAAACACAAGCCAAATCCACAAAGACACTTAGATTACTAGAATTACAGACTTTTTTCCCAGTTTCAAGTGGGAAATTAGGTGAGGAAAGTTACAGATATCTCAGCCATAATTCCAGAGCTAAACTGGCCACGATAGAAAAGCAAGTCACGTATCGCCYGTCCCTGTGGCTGGGAGAGTGCGTGGTTCCCCCAACACATGAATCTCCCTTCCCTTCCCCAAACCCTTCATTCGTTTGGGTGACTCTCAYTTTTTGATATTTGTCCAGTTGCCCTGTGACTGCTTTTCCATGTGTTGGGATTGTATGTGTAGGTGGGGGGGGGGCAGCCTTAATTTTATCTCCTGCAATTATAATCTGTTTTGTCTTCATTTAGGGGCCAATCAGTGAGCAGAATTTCGAAGCATATGTAAATACACTCACAGACATGTACAGCAATCTGGAACGGGACTATTCCCCCGAATGCAAAGCTCTGCTGGAAAGTATCAAACAGGCAGTGAAGGGCATCCATGTGTAGGATGTGAAAGCTGCTGGGCAACAGAAATTACTTAACAGCAGTAAACTCCAGATGGATCTGTTAGGAGTTCATGTACTGCTAAGGGGTGTAGGTTGCCATGCTGCATTTACAATTGCAACATTGCACTAATTTTTTTCCCAGCTGACATAAAAAAAAAGAAGAAAAACACAACAGACTATTTGTATTAACAGCAATGCACTCTGTTAGTATATTGTATTTATTTCAGTACAATTCCTTTTTTTTTCTTCTTTTGCACTCAGTTTTTGTAAAGTGAATGTAAAAAGTGTGTGCGACTATTTTTTATATTTTTTATTTATTTCTAATCAAAGAGTTGTTTTTTTTATCTTTTAACAGCATTTTTGCGGCCTGCCATATTTTTACAAATGTGTTTATTAATTTATTTTCCAATGGGATTTTAAATAGACTGAAAGTTATACTGTAAATTAAATAACTTGCTGGGTTTGTACAGGAAGAAAAAAAACCTATGAAAGTAACAAATGACTGAACTGTGGTTCTAGTTTTATTTTCCTCACATCCTGCTTTTTTATAATGGCTTTGTATCAGAAATGGGTTTGCAGTAACATGAGATGTGAAGATGCATGGAATGAGAAGATAAATGGTGCCCACTAGTGGGGAACTTGGGCTCTTAAAAGCACAGTATGCTGGAAAACAGTGTGTTAAAGAATACGTTAGCAATAATGAAATATAGCAATCAGCAAAGCACTTGACTTGGCTGTGTGATTTAGCCTACGCGAATGGTTATTTGAAATGTTTCAAGAGAACTTCAGAATTATTTTAACAATATTTTTTTTTCAATTTAGTTCATGGAAGGAAATGACAATTATCTCTAAACAAGAAAGATAATTTGACAGGACTGGTACTTTTTTAGTATGATACGTTGAGGTTTTAACCAAGTGACCAGTATGGTGCCATGGATTTCTATTTGAAAAATGAAAACACATCCCAAGCTGAAGATTTTGTACATAATAATTAATCAAACRTATTTCCCCTGAAATGGCATTTAATACTGGCTTGAATTCACAGAAGCTGGAAAGGCAGCAGGCTGGAGAAGAAGAATATTGCTCCAGCGTAGTGGTGGTTGCTTTTCTCTTTACACGAGCTGTAGCAACACAATGACTGGTTTCTCCCATTCTTATTCTCTAAGGCTGATACTGAACTTGTTGCCGGTCTTTCGGTAGGGTACCAAGCGCTGCAGAACGTAGAGACGCACAGAGCTGGGGACACACGCGCGCACGGCGGTACCGGCGTGTGCCTGCCTCGGGGTTTGCTTAGCCTGGGTTTGGAATTTCTGAATTTCTGCTCCGCCAGAAATTAGTGGTTGCTATAACAGAGGCAATGTCTATTTCAGGGATTGTAAGTAATTAAGCATTGTTTCAAAAGTTTTTTTTATATTTATTTTTTTTAAGAAAAAGGTATAAACAACCAGCTAAACTGCCTTTTTTGTATGCACACACACCTCATGTGCATATGTGCCTCAGTGTAAATGTATACATGGATCTAGCGTGTGTTTAATTTTTCCGTGCTATAATTAAAGTGTTTATTTTTATTAGCCTCATTTATATTTAGATTGAATATGATGGCATTCACAGGCTTGACATATACAATTATATTATTACTGTTCCTGCACAAAAGTACTATTCAAAAGTGATTCAACTCTCATGCACTGTGGTCACTGTTCTGCATTAGGTGGGGCTTGCTTTTCGTTTGAGGGTTGACTCAACTCTCCAATCTTAGTTTAGAGAGGGGAAAATGTATGTTCTTAGAAGCTGTGTTTATTTTTTAAATGATTTTTCAAGAGCTACCATATGTGCTGTCTAATATAAATAGGAGGACACCAAACAAAAATTTGCTATTAAAGTTATTGTACTTGCTAAAAAACAAAAAGCAAACATTTGCTATACTTGTTAAATGCATACAAAATGAGTTCACTCATTACAAAGACTAAAATTTAATTTACTAAATATTTTAACAAATTTGTTATATATTTTATTTAAGTAAAAAAAATCTCTTACTGACCTATGTATTTATTATTATGATTTATTATGGCTTCAGGTTAATTTATCTGTGTTTGATTGTTTGCTCAGGATGTTCTGTGAAGTACATTTGTATTTATTTGCCTCCCTTGTACTTGATGTGTTTTGTAATGTGCACTGATTTTTTTTTCTTTCTGTTTTCCTTTTTTTGTGTTTAACTTCATTGATGAGCTATACTGTAAATTAGACCTTTTGTAAAGAGCAATGATGTATGCATTTTTTAATTTGGAGTAGTTTGTATACTGTTTCTTCATACAATTAATATTTCTTACATCAAGGCAACAAAACTGTGTTCTGTGCTGTACATTTGGTGTATGGTAGGAAATAAAATTGATAATGAAACATTGCAGCAAGTTTGTTGGGGTTTTTAGCCTCTAGATGCCGACTTGTATCACACATTCTTAACTGCACCTGGCACTATACAATGTGTCAGATGTTTTATTTGCTTTGTGTACAAAATGTGTCATCCCTGTAAGTAAATGTCTGGTATAAATAATTTAATTAGTGTTTTACTTCGTCAATTTGAAATAAGGAGGAGAAAAATGGAACTGCCTGAGAGGTCCTTTTCACTTCTGAAGAGAAAAAAAAATCAAGAAAATAGTCGCTGCATTATTTAATGCATTCTTTTCTTGGCAGTTGTAGACTTCATTTATACTGATAAAGTAGAGGATTTGTGCTGACCTTTAACAGCTGSTAAATGATGTTGAAGCACAAAAGCCATTGTGAAGTTTCCAACAGTTCGGAGCCGCCCACTGCTCCAGTGTAATTTTCTGCTGAGATTTGCAGTGCTTAGACATTGCATAAATAAAAATCTGTTGGTTTTAGAAAGACAATATTTCCCGTATCTAATGGACTTTCTTTTCCGTTGTTAGCTGTAGAGAAAACAAGCCAGTTTTATTTAGGAAGTGTGCTGATGGCTTCAGTGCTATTTCTTGTCTCAGATTCTGACTTCCCATGGGTAGATCAAGAATAATTTCTTATTATAATATATGGTAAATTTGAAGCTCGTGAAGTAGCTGATGAGTATTTTTTTGAATAGACATAGTTAGATCAATCCAAAATAGACTCTAACACCAGAAAAATTGACATTTCCAGAGTTTAAATACATCTGAGGTTTAAAACTTGGATCATGACATGAATTTTGGATACTCTCAAATCTTGCAGAGTTTGGAGCTGTAGATTCAGTGAAGGATGTTTACAGAGAGAACAGATTTGACAAATGTGAGTCCATCATATATTTATCTTCCTCTTAATTCAGGGATGCTTATGCCTAGAGATTTAGCTAAGTCATTTCTAAGAAGCTGTTCAGCTTGTGCTAAATTAAAGGGCATGGTGAATGACCATTTCCTGCTTCTCTCTCATCCTCTTTTTTCTGTATATATTCTACACGTAAAAACCCACCCAACTTAGACTCCTTTTCATTCAGTTCATGGTCCAAAATCATAGCTGATGTGTATAGATTGTGTATAGAACAGTTTTGGCTGTTCAAAGAGGTTACAGTTACCCTTGCACATAGACTAGCAGTAGAAAAAKGGCCCCTTGGTAAGTGGACTGGGAGTATTTAAATTAGTGGACTTCACAGGTTGACCTTAATCTGAGAAAAAGCATAAATGGTACCACTTTAAGAGCCCTTAAATTCACTTATGCTTTATTTACACTAACGTTAGCATATGTTGTTAGGATATCTTCACTAACATGGGTACGGATTAACACTGTTTTGGGTGGCATGAAGGAGGAACACCACCTTGTTATGTACAGCTTCAGCAATCTTCTCGTATCCACTTTAAATTCTAGCTTTCTCTCTAAATGCATTTTCAAGTCTCTCGACTTCCACTTCTGACTGTGCTTAAGAGGTTGGATCCCGGATGGGGCTAGGCCTGTCCTGGGAAGCTCTGCTCAGCAGGAGTCGAGTTTTCTTTGCTCCAGGAGACCTATCTAAGGACAGCCCAAACCAGTTCTTAAGCAATTCATACTGACTAAGGTAATATTTTTTAATTAATATAAAATAACATTTTTTCAGAGTCCTTTAAAATAGCTGTTTAGCTTTGGCTGTAGATTAGCAGATTAACACAGATCCACATACATTAGTCAGGAGGTGCTAATGTGATAGTTTCTTCTGACTTCCTCCACAGCACAGATGAAACAGAAACAGGTCTCGCTTAGCAATTTGCCATAGCGCTAAACAAATAAAGACCAGGGCCAACATTTTCAGACTTRTCTGGGTCTCTAAATTCAAATTACAAAATTAAAAGGCCTTATTCTCAAACAAGCAGCTCCCCACAACTCATGTTTTAAGGATCTATGCTAATTCTGAATCTCTGCTATTTATAATTTTGGGGAAGGACAGTGACATGAGAATGTTGATTTTTGTGTATGCACGAGAAAACAGTGCTATATTCTCGAGTGTTTCTAGCAATCTGAGACAAAGAAGGGAAAGCAAACAAGTACTTTTCCTAGTGGGTTTGGATAGGAAATATGACATCCACTAACTGATTGATTAAATTAAGCTTACCTGAAGACTGCACCTGGATTCACTTTTAAATAACTTGCTCTGATTAGGTATATTTCACTAGCATTGAAATGGTGGTCTTCTTCCATTTAAAAAAAATTATGTGAACAGTTCAACCAGATACGTTATTAATCTGACATAGAGCATGTGTGAGGGGAAGACTTTTGCTTCAAATAACCTTCTAAACTATTCCCATCTTCTGAAGTTTTCATTTTTAATAATTGTTTTATATTTATGCCTATAAAAGGGAAAGTATTTAATTCAGTAAAAAAATGTAAATTACATTGATTGAATTAACTTAATTGGAACTCAAACTTAAAATATCAAAGAGAACAAAGAAGAGCAAAAATAGTCAATATTTGCTCTCCTATCAGCTCAGGAAGATTACTATCCTGTCTCTTAACTGACTATGACAAAGGTTTTTAAGTCTGTGGTGTAGAAATCACATTCTGTTTCCTACTGCAATTATATTTCTATTTACTAATTAAGAACCTCTTCTTCCCTGATGGCTCAGTTTATGTAGCTAATTATATCATGATTTTTTCCACTCAGAGGCTCTTCATTTTACTATATTTTTTTCTATTTTTCTGTTTTTTATCTTTAGTCTCAAGGTTTCTTGACGGGAATTAGTGATTATGCAGTGGCACAGAGTTTGGCAGAAGTCAGCTCCRTTAGTCTCTTTCTGTGTTCCTTCAGTGACACATATTCTGCCTACCTTCTCATTTCTACAATGATTTCTACAACGCTTGAAGTACGATTTTTGTAGCTGCGTTACTCAGAAGCTGCTAGGAGATTTGCAGTGGACAATATCCTTTGTTCATCTTTCTTGGGATACCGTGGGATGATGGCGCTCCAGTTAACTTCTGTGTAATGTAGGACAGTGACCCAGTTTCATTACCTTACAATATCTCATCATYGCTTGGTTTTCTTCTGCCTCTTTTGCTCTAGTAAGCCTTAGACAGCTTACACATAATTTCATTAAGGATTAGTTTCATTTCCTGTTTGACTTCATGGTACAAACTGCTTCARCTGCTTTTCACTCTTAACAAATACTCCCAGGGACATTGTCCAAGTATATCTCAGGACTTTTCAGTTATTTAATAACAATTACTACTTCGATTACTGTTATTTGCTCCTGAAATTATAAGTATACAWTTTTTTTTCCAAATCAGCTTGTAGTTTTCATGCCCAGTTTCATGCCCCTTGAAGGACTGTCCTTTTTAGAAGCTACAGACTCAGCAGTTTTTGCCAAGCAGGGTGTTTTCCAAATTCCCTTCATCTCAGCAATCTAAAAAACTAGTTATTAAGAGTTCACATTTTTGTATAGTATCATTAGGTATATCATGTTAACATTTATTTGCATTTACAGAGCAACAGAAAATTCCCAGTAGGTATTTGTAGGTATAGAATAATTAAATATCTTTGATGTAAGCAAGCCTAATTCTATCTCTTACCAAACTCCTCTTTTACTGTCTGTGCATACCTTTTTTACAGTCTAACAGACAACAAAACAGGAATTCTTTCCCCTTTCCCCCCMAAAAAATTAGGACCAACCTTAGTTTCTTTATTTAACTGAAGAAATCATCTGTCCAAACAGTTCTCTGTTTTTCAGTGTTGCTGAAGTTGGAGCTGGGGCTTAGAGTATCTGGTCAGCAATTTTCTTTAATTACAGTCACACATATGATCTCATATGCACCCCCTGCTTGCTTTGGACACAGTAAGCAAAATCTGGATTTGGGAGCCACATTCTATGCTGATTTGGAGTGATTCAAATTTATCGGGACGAAATTCATTTGATCCTTTAGAAGCAGGATGAGCTTAGTTCCTTTGGGAGGGACTTGCCTAGAATTGGGAAATAGAATCAGTTTATTTAATCCTGATGTCTTGTCAAAAAGATTTTAGGGAAAGAATGAAGGTTTTTAAAAGCCCATGAAAACCTATTGGGAAAAGTTGTGTAAATCAAATGCCTTAAGGGAAAAACACAACACAAGCTCCATTGACTGTGCAGCTCAGCTCTTTCCACAAATGCTTATCAAAAGTGCTGCAGTATTGGCTGTGGCCTGAGTCGATGTCTGGAGTTTTCCAGAAGACAACATTAAACCTCATCTCCAGAAATCCAGCTGTAGCCCCAACTGCACCATTTGGGTACCTCTGGGTGGGACACTTGAGTCTAGCTCTGTTTTCACGTCTGTGAAACAAGGAAATGCTCTACGTATGTTAAAGCACTTTCGGAATGAACAATGCCAGTCCTAAAGCACATAGCATATGTCTGCGTACACAGTGAGAGAGAAAGAGCGAGAGCRTATTTATAAGAGCATATGGTAGCTATTACTATATGACTAGATATATACAATCACTTTCAAGATRGTAACTGCCATGCTTGATGGGAGATATCTGCATTTCCCCACAATACATTAAATGCCTTGGTGGTAGCATACAAATGTTTCATCCTCTAGCTCTTGGAAAAGTTAAAAGGTACCAGCTGATGCGTTCAGGATTGCTGCCTCTGGTTTAGGTCCTCTGCATGGTTCTGCTTTGTGCTCTGCAGGTTCACTAGAAATCCCCACATTTGCTATTCCAATCTCCACATTATTACTTCTCATACTCAGCCCATCATTTGAGTTTGGTGCTTTTTTTTTTYTCCCAAGACATTCTCAGTCCTCATTTTATTCCTATGATTCTTAGATTGTTTCCCCTGAAGATAACACTGCTAGTCAGTCTGAAACTAAATTTTCAACATGCGGAAACTTAAGCTTCGAAACAACAAAAGCAAAAGCTATAAAAGCAGAAACATTTTTGCTGAGGTAATTGAGTTCCTACAGATTTTGTGAAAAATCAGCTGATTGCTTAAAGAACAACAAAATTATCATCCCCCCTAAGAGGGAAGGGGAAGCAGGCTCAGCTGTTATATATTCTGCTTGGCAAGGGCCAGCTCCCAAGGAGCAGAACGTACAGCCCAGCTTACCAGCACGAGTTACGCCAGAGAACCGCAGTCTCGTACATGATGCAGCATTAAAAGATATATAACCAGCACAAACTTTGTATGTGAACATAAATATTAGAGCAAGAAAGCAGGTAAGCGAGTAGCGGTTGTTGTGATAGTGCTGGGGTTAGAGGCAAAAGGACGGAGTCCATAGGGAGCCAAGCTACATCAGTTCTCCTTTCAGAACTGGTGTATTTTACAGATGTGGCTATTTTCCTATTTYGTCAAACTAAATACACTCTCAAGTTTGCTCTTGCATCTTCAAGAGTAGAATTACTAACACTGCATCCTGGGAAAGCCTAAGTGACCTCTTAGCTCTGATCCATCCAGGGAATGGCTTGTCTCGAAGAATTAGTAAATATTTCAATGTCTGTTCAGCGTGCCAGACTTTCCTATTGTAACTCTGGATAAGTGTAAAACTAGAAGTGCTAGAGCACTTATCCTCATTAACTGGGGCTTGGTGGGGGGTTGTTGAGGGGAGRAACTAATGAGCTTGCTCTGTGCCTTTTTTCTGGGCCGCGAGCACATCCCAGGCAATCCGACTGCAGGCCACCACTGTGCTTTCCTGCTTGTCCCCCTCCCTCAGCTGAGCAAGGCTGGAGGCTACCCTTACTCCTACGGCACGCTCAAGTCTCATTTCACCGTCCTGGGGCTGAAGCACAGCAGCAGCAGGGCCTGGCTGCTGTAGTTCATGGTGCCTCTTTTATTCGCAGATTAGGGGACGTTGTGGGGCCGCGTTCGGGGGACGGTGCAGGGCCGCGCTTGCGGGCCTTGCAGACAAGGTGCTGTACAAGCTCCAGCAGGTTCAAAACGCACCAGCACGGCTTTCTCATCCCGCCTACAGGATCAGAGTTTATTCCCCCAATGCAGACAGCTTTGCACTGCCTTCCTGTTAATTAAAGTATTGATTACAATACTGCACTGTTTACATGCAAGATTTCGCATGGTCTTGGCCATTCACATGCAAATGAATGTGTAAGCCTTTCTTTGCCCTAAAATCTGCTGATGTCAGTCTTCCAATTCTAACTCAGCGTTGCAGGACATGTGGCTTTCTATAGCTTAGCTTTGATGCCCCCAAGCCATATTATCTCAATTCTGAGGTTCATTACGATAAATCTTTTGCTGGTTTTAAATGAAAAACTTTAATTGTACTTTACTTATTCAGCTTAGGTTTTGGATCCCAAAGGCAGCAGTTTTAATTGCATCATTTGTATAGTGGCCCAATATGTTTCGGTGTGAAAAGTGCATTATCACATTTAATTTTGCATTATTTTCTCCATATGTTTTAGTTACACTAAAACCTCAGATGAGAAGTGATGAAGCTTTCCCACTATTTTCTCGTTGTCCCTTCAGTGCTTTCCTCATGAGCTAGGGCCACACTATTTTCTTTTGTTCTGATCCCTGAGGTTTTAGGGAGCTGTTTATTTGTAGGGTAATTCCTGTATTTATGTAGAGCAAGGCATTAGGCATTTTTATCCTCTACTTATTAACAAGCCAGATGGCACCGGCTGCTACCCACACAACTCCAATTATCAGATGGCAAACTGAAATATACGTGGGGCAGATGAGAAGATGTATATTAAAGAAGCATCACTGAGAATTGGCTTCTTGGAGATGTTGATTTACAAAGGGGTAATAGCAATTAGGGTGTGACAGCCTGCTGCAGGAGGTATAACGTTGGCCTGAGCACATGATTTCTCGACCTCCAAAATTTTAATATTACCTCAGTCTTTCCCCTATGGAATGAGTGCTGATCTCCAAAAGCTTATCTAGTGTTTTTCATCCTCTATATTTCTTGTCCACTTTAGAGGAAGATGCAACTGAATTGGCTTCTGAAAYCAATCAGTAAGTAAAGGTGCCCCAGGAAGAAGGAGAAAAGCTGAAAATGAACATGAAATTTGTGCACCATCTTTCCCAATACACCCTCATACACCCATGTGCAAGCACACAGCAACAACGGAGGACTAACACTGGAATGTAGGATCCAGCAACACATTGYTTGTTCAGGTCTCAACCTAACTCAGGATTTACAATTTGCACAYGGATTTTTGCTTAAGGGTAGCTTCCAACTTCAGATTTAAATATAAGGAGGTCATGGAGGTTATAAACATAAGCATGATCAGGCTTATTGTATTTTGCTTTATGATCTTGTAAAAACAATTTTAGCAAATTCAGAACTTCTTAGATTCTTACTTCAGGTGAATGTCTAACTCAGTAACACCCTACTAATAAAAAGGGGATATTTTAATTGAAGCTTTCATAATGTTTCTGCATTTTTTTTTTCTGTCTGGAAGATACAACCTCTATACAAAATGTTTTAGGGTGAAAATTCTGTTCTCATACTCCCATTCTTTTAGCCTGGAAATCATATATATGAGGTGGCTAGGAAGATAGTGAGATATGTGGGATTTTGTGTGTGTGTGTGTGAAAATTCCTAATCCTTTTTTCCCCACTATTTCAAGCCAAAAACACTAATCCAGGCTGACCTGTGGAGAAATAAAGGTCCTCAGATCAGATTAGCTAAATGAAAACATTGCTTAAATAAAAGTAACAGTGTTCTAAAGTTCTTCAACTGAAGAATGCACACGGGCTATTTGAAGGTTAATTGTCCATGGTCTGTGTAGTAGGTTTTGCAAAAGCTGTAGTTTGAAACATTTCAGASTGGATGCTATAAACAGGGGAACTASAGGTAACCAAGAGAACACCTTTTCTTTCAACAGCTCCTCTCATGAAGACAGGGAAAAGGTAGACTTTTAAGTGGAGCAATATTCTTGCAGCTGTTCCCCTAACATCTTTATCCTTCAGATGTAGGGAAGTCACTTAATGGCATGAGCCTGAACAGGAAGATAAATCTGCTTTAAACTCCGTTTACACTTCAAACAGTTTAGTAGGTGTGAATAGTGCATGTGCAAATTCTCACTCCTATTCACTTGGAAGCAAAGGATGTGTGCAGGCATTTGGCTGCCATTTGGTTATGCAAGTGCATGGATTGGCAACTGTGAATGTGCTGGTGCTTCTTCTGCCTCACCTTTCGCCTGTGAAATGGAGACTAATRGTATCCCTCTCATCTTGCCGTTAGCAGTAGACATGACCAACATCTGCAAGGGTCTCTGGGATGCTCTCAGTGMGGTCCTGAGTGTTAATCAGTGATAAAACCATCAACAAAGTTTTGGGCAATTCAGGCAGGACTTCTGTACCTGGCATACTAGGCACAAAAAAGAAAAAAAAATGCAAAACAACAAAACCCCRCCTGTTATTGTCCCAGAACATATTCAATAAATCCTTATTCCAGTAAAAGCAGCCTAATGCCTACTTTAGGTTCCTGATGTTCCTCAAATAGGCAGAAGAGAGAGTCGCAACAAACATCTCCTTGGAACTCCAAGTCTCTCCTAGYTGACACAAATTTAACATAGATTCACTTGTTCCGTTTCTATGTTTTTAAAATCAGTAAGGCCAAAATTTGATTGGCTTTCTTTAAAATAAGAAACCTAACACTAGATCAGATGTTTGAAGATCACTGACATCCAAATTTTTGCCAGGGGCGAATTGCAAAGAAGTGGTTAAATAGCTGAACATCTGTGTACTCACTCACATATAGTTGCTGTTTCACCCACAAGCAGCTGTGGAGTACACAGGCAAAAATTCTCTGCATGGAGCTAATTACAGTGTGCGTTATGAAGGAGGCACAGTCACAGAAGCATGCAAACATTTATATATATATATATATATATATATATATTATATATACTTTATCTGGAATAGGGCTACCCTGCTAGATTCAAGGCTAACATTCATAAATGGATTTCTTGGTCAAAATAAAGAAAGATTTAGTCAGATCTGAACAAGACTAGCAAGTCACTTACTAAGCAGAAAACTTTTCCTAAGGTCAATTTTTCTGTTCTCAGTTCTATTCAGTTCTGCTACAGAAGCAATGATTAAGAACTACCTCAGGCTCCCAAACTCTTCCAGAGACTGAAATATGATTGATTTATCCATGGATTTGCCATTTGCTTTAATAAGATTTTATTGCTCACTCCACATGCCTGTTGTGTTTTAGGCAGAAACTATTAGCCATATTGCCATTGCTTGCTACTGGGTTAGTGGTGAAAGCTGAGCATCCTTACCAGAGCTCATGATCTTTTCACGGCTTATCTTACTCTCTTTCAGCCTCTTGGTCACATCTTTGTATGAATGCTATTGCAGCCAGGGAAGAAAAAAAAATAGGCTAACAATGAAATCTCTCACCCAAGGCAAGAAGATATGCACCCAGAAAGCCTATGAAGTAGAGCTTAAATGAGATAATATGGGATTTAATTAATGCACAAGCCTCGTATGCTTGTACCAGGCTCTTTTTCCTGCATTTGGTTTCTGTGAACTCAGCTTTTTTCTTTGTTGTTAGGAGCTGAAAGGCATTCAGGTATGAAACAATGCTTTCCTTGGGTTAATTCTGACCTTTCCAACTTGTTGTTTGAAGGTTAACATATCTGATTTTGGAATAAGAGTGTGCCAGCGTACCATTTTGGGGATCAGCCTCTATTCATGCAACCACAGAACAGAGTCTCACCTTGGGTAAACAGAGCAGACTGCACTGTGACAGGAGTTAACGTATCATAAAACACAAGAATTATGCCAAAGTACAAGAAGATTAAACTGTGTGTTAGTTCAAATCCCATATCTTATCGTAACACGGCCATATTTTATTATCACAAGGATTTCTGGTACTGTAGAAACTCCTGTTTACAAGACAAATAAATCCTTGTAGATACACCAAAATCTTCTAAATGTTTTATGTGTTTGTTTGTTTTATGTGTTTACATGACATTTGTGGTGAAGAGAACAGAAATCAAGTTACTAGTGCCTTTTTACCACCTGTGAGCCTTGTTTTCACACCCGAAATAATCAGCAACTGTGTTTTATTGATTACCTACCCMAAAATTTAACAATTTTTTCTCTGAGGGAAGGTATAAGCACAACAAAATTTGTGAGGAGGAAAAGAAAAAAAGAAGAAAGATAGGTCAATCTGTGAAAGCAAACCAGCTGTCAAGGTATTGCTYGTTCCCTTAATAGCTAGCTATGGAGCAGCATTGTTTTGACAGAATGATTGCAAATCTGGGATCRTGGCATTATGCTTTGTGCACAGGAGGAAAATAGGGAAAAGGCAGGTTAGGTTTAATTTAAATGGAAATTCTTCAGAAGGTGAGAAGTGGCTGGTGTTTCARCCAGGGAGCTGGAACAGGAGCTGCACTCCTTCCCCGGGTCAGCACCCCTCAAGTGCCAGGCCAGGCACAGGGGCAGGSTCAGGTTTTTGCAGAGCTTGAGAATTAACGGTGCTGCTTGGTGCCCAAAGCACCATGTACCTCGTGCTGCCAGATGCTGCAGGGTCATCYGTCAGGTGTGCTGGCACTGGGAGTGCAGGCAAGCGCTGGCTCCTCGAGAAGCTGGGTTTGTTAGTATGGGTCAGGTCTGTACGGCTTCTAGCTTTGGCCTGGGTGGCAAATATGTGGCTTATAACATGGATGGAAGCCTTGGTTGGTTTGTGGCTGCCCACACAACCATGCCSCTGAGTTGAGCTTTGTGCTCCTACCAGCTCTCATGCTGTCAGGAGAGACTCTTCCTGGTCAATAATGTAACAGCCAGCAGAGACCTGAAACAATTCACTGGACTTGTAATAGTTTCTATTAGCTGAAATTCATCTCCTTTTACTCCAAGCGCTACAACAGAGAACCGGAAATCAGTGAGATACTTAAATATGTTAGTCTGAATTAAATASAGTTGTTCTGCTGGCCTTAATGGCGCTATTCACATGCTTACAGCAAGGAACRCTTTGAAGTACTTTGCTGAATCAGCTCTTACATATCTACTAAAATATAACAGTGATTTCTCTAATCAAGGCCAATGCCAAGCTCTGGTGCAGCCCTGCCTAGAGTCAAGATATGAGGCCACTGCTGCTGTGTGTAGTAGCTGGCATTGCAGTTCCTCTTTCCAGGCCTGCTGAAGATGAGCAGGAAGCATCCACACAAATTGCCTCATGCAGCTTCTTTAATAATTCATGTATTTTTGCTCTCTTCTATAGTTAATGAACCTCCCCCACTCTCACCCTCATTCTCTTTCCCTCTCCCATTCAGTCAGTTTGTTGTGGTTTCATGTATCTAATCCATCTGTCACTCRATTATAGCTATCGAGCACCTGTTATGGATTTCTAGAGTTTCATTCAAGCTGTTGACAAGTTATTCACAAATTGGCCCTTGTCATACTGTCATCGTGTGGAGTGCACTTTAGTGAATTCTTCTGGGTACACAAAATAATGAACAGAAGACAGCAAGGCTTCTGAATTAAGCAGTTTCGTGTTCCCAATATTTAAAGAGCCATTAACAGATTGGAARTTTCTTGTTGGTGATATATTTTTCAAGCCTTTTTGTTAAAATATTTTGTCTTTTCCATCCAGACCCTTTTGCATAAATAATCACAACATAACTTGGTTGCGTTGTCAGGGCGAGTTATGTTGACAATGAYGCCTTATTTCATGCAGCCTATGCTGCAGCTGTGAACAAGATGATTGTTGCTTCCGCTGCACGGTCTTCCTTGTGTACTCTGTTTTTATACTAGCAAGGAAAGCAGAGAGGTAGCTGGCTAGCTCCACACATTAGATGTGAAGCTCTTCTTGTCGTCTAGTTAATTGTTTTATTTTACCCTCTCAGATGGCAGGAGGGAGTCAGGTATCAGAGACAGCACAGTATTTCCTCAGCAAAGACCCTTTTCTTAAGAAGAGTTAAGTTTAAAAGTAAGATCAGTTATTACTGATCTTTATAGTCTAGAAAAAAGTCTCACTTTCCTTACAAAGTTTCAAAAATCTCAGTAGCAGAAGGTCTAGAAACGAATCACCCAGTTATAACTTCTGCTTCCATACTATTGTTGATTACTTGTTATCACCTAGATTTTTGTCTTGCACTGCCCATATACCTCTTAGCTTCTGAYTGTGCTCTGCTGTCATTAGCCAAATACTCTTGCCACTATAAACAGGTTTTTAGTGTGTATAAAGGATCTTGAAAGTARCATGGTACCAAAATACCATAAACTAAAGGAGAATTCTAAAAATATTCCCATATTGCAGTGTAGTGGTGGTATAAAAGAATGCATTACAAATAAATTCAGAGTGATTGATCTGTTTGCAGTTATGAAAAGAGCTATTTATATGCAATTTGGCTGGAAGTAAGTAAATGTAGTGCATGCATATCTGTATATTTAAATCTATTTTGCATCAATAAACATATGCATGCTTTTCTAGGGATGTCTGTGAATCCTTTGAATAAGATTCCATAGCTTCAGCATTTTGATCTTTGAAAGACAATTCTTTTGTTACTTCAAATTTGAAAAGAGAGCTAAGGTTTAGCAATTGCCTAGACCAGGTAGGGTGCTAATATAGCACTAAAAAACTACCTGGCAGGTGCAAAGTGGTTACATCACTTCTGGTCACTTACTAGATTTTCTATTATTTAGGGTTATGATGTTGCAGAATATTTTCTTTTGTGGTATTACAGCAAGAAATCCATCCGCCCTGATCATTGCACTGATAAACCAATAGGTGGCAGGACTTCAAAGCAAACTGTAAAATAACAAAGCAATGTTAYATCATAACGTAGCGTAAAATAGAAACTGCAGCTGTCTCAAGCTTAACGGTTACCTCAGAAGTAATACACATTCTTTTCTGAAGTTTTTTGAATATATTTATAATTATTCAGTGTTCAGCATGTGTACTGCAAATCAGATATCCATAAAAGTTTTACTTAAACKTTTACTTAAGAAGGTTTACTTAGGAAAGTTCTACTTTAAAAAAAAATAAATAAAAAAGAGGAATTATGGGCACTGTTTCTAAAGACTTTTAGGTATTCTAAGAYGCAGATAGGCAACCAGGATTTTTGAAGTGTATAAGATCCAGATTTCCAGAAATAATTAGATACCTAAATATTTAGTTACTTATGTTAATGTGAAACTGCTGTGTCCAAACACCTTGAAGAGTCTCAGCATAGGTAGGTTATGCCAATAAATTCCATTTTCGAAAACAATTTGTTTCCTTCAAGCCAGATCATAAGACCAAGTTAAGCACCTGAAGAGGTTTCGCTGATCGTTTTAAAGCTGCGTCACAGTGAGACCATCACTGCAATTCAGTAAGAGCATCTTCCCGCCTGCTGCTGTTCAACRTATTCAGGTCAGCCCAACCACAGCTGCAGGTCCACAGGCAGACCAACAAGTAGAGGCCACTGCTAGCCGGGAGGAAAGCCCAACACCACACTACACGGCAGCTAGGGAGTTGCAGAAGCAGCACGATAACTGTATTCGAGACGGGCAGAGGTTTCGACAACTAGGACATGGGCTGCTTAAGAACTTGACTTGGCCGTGGCGCCGGGGTCCGGCGGGGAGCTCGCAGCCAAGGAGCCTGGGCGAGAGGAGCCCTCTCTCCACTGGCAGCACATCAGTTGCTCAGACACATAAGCCCCATTCTTCAGTCTTTCACTATTGGCTAATTGAGGCAGCTCCCTGCTCAGCTGTTTGCCTTAAAAAGCTGAAAATCCCTTTCTTACAAGCTTAACAATTCCCACATAGGGATCTCAAGCTGCAAATAGGCACACAAGTTGGTGCTGAAATGGCAGACCGCGAGCTGCCTAGGAGTTGTGTTGGTCTCTTCTGCCAAACAACACTGAAAACCATCTAAATAAATCCCTTCAAATCCTAAATCTTGTTGGCTTCAATGAAACCAGGCTATGGGGGTTTAAATCACTTTTGAAAATGATGTAGGATCCTAAGTTTATGTGCCTTTGAAAAATTTACCCTTGCTCTTAAAGAGTGAGCACATGAAAGTGAATTCCCTCACAAGTAGCAATGTTAACTTTGTAAAATTATTCATGAAGTTTGCATGAATAAAAAATTATTCACGGAAAAAAGGTATCACCATCTGTCTCAATAAAAAGGAAGGCACAAAACAGGACCAAAAACATTAAGATATTTGGGCTTTTCTAAAGAATCATTTTGTTCCATWAATTGTACCACAATTAATAGGTTTTTCTTGTCTTTTTTAAAAACAGAAATAATGCATTTCTCCTAATTTTTTTAGAACATATGAAAATTCTCTAAATATCTCAGGCGGATGTTCTGGGCATTTGTTTAAAGGATCTGATTAATGGGGATGYGTTAGCCCTTAGATTTTTTCACGGGTGATGCCAAAAAGAAGTCTCAGGTGTTTTATAACTGCTGAAGTATTTTATTGAAAGAACCATCCCAACACACTTAGGCTCATCTCTGAATGAAAGAACAACAAAAGTATTTAAAAATGTTGTATTTTTCTTCCATTTCAGGTAAGTGCTAGGCCTTTGTTTTCAATGACGAGGTTTATGGATGCTSCTTCTTACGCTGAAATAGTTCAAGCAGTGAATGATTCTCAGGCAAAGAAGCGTGTATCACCCCCTACAAGTAGCTGTTGTGGATTAATGATAGAACTGGACAGATCCGGGCTAGTTACACCGCTGAAAGGTCAGCACAACCTTAATTTCTCTAGCCGGTTCATATGTTACCACATTTCCGTGCTGTGYGCCTGCGATGGGGTGCGATGCTGAGCAGGTCACCCTCTGTGAAGACTGCTTAGTTGCCCGGCTGTCTCGAGCAAGAGCAGTCTTTGCACRTCTATGTCATTTCCCTCAGAATGCCTTTCTTGTCAGCCATTCTCAAGCATTTTAAAACCATGCCTTTCTCTTTAATAGTTTGGGCTCCTCTGACGCCTGCGTATGCAAACACTCTACATGTATTTTCATCTCTAGCATGCCTCAAACTCTGCGTCCACATTTCTTCCCATTTTTATTGTTACACTCCATGATATCTTTCTTAAAAACATAATTTTTCTACACCGTAGGAAAGCAATCATTGCCAAAGCAATACACTCTGATCTTTCCAGTAGCCCACATGGCTTTCAGTAACCCAAACCAGATCTCATACAGGGAAAGAGAATCTGTGAGAAGTTTGATAAAAAGAGAGGAAAAAAGTGAGCAGAGACAAAAATAAAATAAAATTTTTATGGGRTCTTCTCATGCTGTGAAGGTTTATTCAGTCTTTCCTGTCACCGCTAATTTAAGAACTACTGGTATAAGTCGTCATCTTTTCAACAAGTCATGGTGCTAAGGTGGCTTTACTGCACTTAACTGTGGTATTTCTCCTACTTGACAAGTGTATCCCCCGCCACGTTTTGTTCCATTATTTCTCTTATTACTGAGGAGCTGCTCAGAATCACATGCCCTGAGAAATTATATGCACTCTCTCTTTCATAAGACCTGTGCATGTGTTACTCCAATGGCCTCGAGAAAGTAGACGTTTGACCTTGCAGAAAACAAAGGCTTTCAAATTCATTGTTAATATTGCTAGATCTGAAACTTGCCTTAAAGCTTATAACTAATTGCTAAGTCTATGTGTAGACTTGGTCATAAATATCTATAAAAATATTAAAAATCTTATTAACATTAACGAGCATTGAAATAAATGTTTGCTGTGGTGCTTGTCCCATCCTCTTTCATTCAGTTCCCAACAGCAGACTTAGATGGAGAGGCTCTGCAAAAAACAATGCAAAAAAGTAGCAGCTAAGGATTATAACTATTTCTATGCAGCTAGTAGAGTGGATCACCACTTACTTTTATTTGTGTGTGTGCGTGTGTGTGTGTATTAGCTGAACAACTATTTAATATATATATTATTTGCTGTGGTTTCATAGTTTTATATCAGTTTAAATATACATATATGTATATATATGTATATAAAAGTTGCTCTTGACTACCAGCGTATCTTAGACAAGTAGGAATAATTGCATAAATTGCAATATTCTATCATTGCAAAATAAATTGCTGATCAGAAATGTAAATTCTTGTGCCTTTTGTGCAAGGGTGTATAGACGGTATCAAATTCCCCAGGTCAGCGATGAATTAGGTATGTCAGTGGAAGCTTTGACTCTTTTGTAAGCCTTTTATTCAGCAGGAAGAGCACCTTTTCCTAATAAAAATTAGATGTCAGTCAAAGCCACCATATAAAGCATTTATTCTAATCTAGTTCCATAAGAACACAATATTATAATCAGTCAGGTAATAGTAAGATTCTTTTTCRGTGATTTCTCATATGCAAAAGCTGCATTTCTGAATAAATCTTTGCGTAAAAAGCTTTCACCAGATCTCTGCATTGACCTTTCAGCAAACCTAGGGTGAGTTACTATTAAAGGTTTTTAAGGACATTAAGGACATTATTGGTGAGTGCAATTTTTTAATTTTAATTTTCATGCTACTTTGCTTTTGACTATGCACCAGGGATATTTTTAGATTATTGATGACTGCACCATCTGGCTGTATTCTATTAATACCAATATAACTGAGTTTTGAAAACTCTCTTTCTCCTTTAGTACAGACCCTTAGGCAACGTATGTTTCCACAGTTAGAGCAGGTACTCTAGAATGAACGACCTTGGTTGTCTTACTTACGCAAAGTATTTGGCTGTGTTTTAAACAGTATTTCTACCTGTACTTTCTTACACTGAGTACATGAGGTTTCAAAGTAACAGGAATGAGACAAATTTCAAAGTTAACGCTCTTGCATTTTCCACTAGTGAATCTAGCTGGATTTTGCTGAACATAGGATTTTGACACTAAAGGCACTGGGCAGCAATGACATGATGCAAAGAAATGCTGGAGGACCTTCCTCAGTATAAAGAGCTGCAAGAGGGCTCTCACCAAGGAAGCAGAAATTTAGAGTTAGGTTCATCAGTCGAGTGGTGAAGTGGGCTTGGATAACATCCTGATTTTCCTATCTGTCAGGCTTCTTGCATGACTTTTAGCAGGTTGATAAAAAAAAGGAGGGAAGATTTGTTTGAGCTTTTTGGAACACTGTGCTTCATGGTTTCCAACTACCACCTTAGATGAAGTGCTCAAATATTTCAGTGCTCACTGCTTTTCTTTTTAATACTTGCTTCATATAATGTGTCTATTTAGTTTTTAAGTTCTAGCTATTTTACACAGCTTCCAGTGCTGCCATCACCAAAAAACAACCCATGGTGATTCACAGATTTCACAAGAAATTTGGATGAAACTCTTGGCAACTTATACAGTGCTACATACTGTGTTTAATTTTCATTAGTAATAGTGCAACTTTTTAAGTAATCATATATTTTTATTTGCAGATCTGTGATGTTTCTGACTGACTTTTAATGAGAATCATTTGTTAAAGCAAAAAATCAGTCCAGTTGCTTCCAACTGTGCCAACAGGTGTTTTGATATTACAGTGCTAAGTATCCAAGAATCTAAAAACAGAAGCTATTTACAGACTTAGAGCAAATGAATTGCAAATAGCGAGTGCTCTACTTTTGTTACTASCTGATGCTAAGGGTGTTTGCACTTAAAAAGATTACAACAAAAAAGAAAAAAAAAAGGATTTGTTTGCAGGGAACTCATGATGAGAGAAAAGGTTGAACAGAAACTTTGTAAAAGCGACATGAATTTTTTGTCAGGCTGAACTCAGAATAAAGGAAATTATACTGGTCTTATGTTACCTGGATATATGCATATATGTAAAGATATCTGGATAGATACGCAAGGAGCAACCTTTCCTAGAGAGTGAATTTGAATCAAGGACATCTTTCCTGTGTGAGCTGCAGAATTAGGTCCATTATCTGCAGCAGGAGCACACATTACCGACTCTTATTCAGTCACAGCAGAAAAACAGTTGTCTAAAAATATATTATGCTATCTTTGTGTTAGTTACAAACCCCTGACTATAATTCTTATGGAAATTATTTTTATCTCCTTCAAAGGGAAAATGTTTTGGAAACTCCCTGTGGGTTCCTCAGGCTGTTTGTTCATTACATGGATTACTCCTGCAGTGTTTTGGGCTCCCACACTCTGGACTGAGTTTTGATTCTATATCTATCTGCATTTCTTTGTTTCACTGCCTTTTTCTTTTTCCAACCCACATTTTTCCCCACTGGGAAGTAAATTGTTTCATATTTTTCCTTTGAAGCTAAGGTTCCTTAAGTGACTTCCATTGAGTTTTTCCAAATCAAGTTCCATTAGCAGAACAAAAATGAAAACAATTCCTGCTGTGGTGAGCCTTAAGAAATGGGCTGTGTAATGAGACAAGAGAATGGATGATTGACAGTCAAGTATTCAGTTGGCTTTAGCCCACTTAACAAAGCCCAGATACACGTAAAAAAAAAAAAAAAAAAAAAAAAAAAAAAAAAAAAAAGACTCCCATGTCTTTCCTAACCTTGTCGGTTAATATTCTTTCTTAGTGCAAAGCAAAAGTAACTTCAGAACTACTATTGCAACTCTGTTGATTCAGACTAAGGCACAGTGAATAATGGGAGGAGAGGAAGAGTTCAGGAGGATATTGCAAAAAGCACAGGGAATGTAAAGACCAAGCATTTCTGTAAGAAACTGGTCTGGTACCAGCTGGGCTCTTCCACGTAAGCTCGCCAGGTTGGGTCCTGCTGAGCCACTGCAGCGTGTGACTTCCATAGCAGCTAGTTCTTCTCGGTCAGGGGAGGCTTGTAAGTGTTGTTGAAGTGTGGCACCGATACACGATGCACGATGCACAAATWCGAAACCAGCACTGCCGTGAAATGAATAATCCTCCCAAAACACACRTCACGGTAGACAGTTGTGCTAAGGCAAAGCACTGGTTCTTCAGGAAACGGGTTTGATTCAGCAGGAATTAGGTAATTTGGTCCAGATCATCTTACTAGCTCTGGGATACCACCAGTTACGGCAGAGACAGGCTTGTCTACAGAGAGCTGCGTGGATGTGTCTGCCCAGTGATCCCTACAGCTCTAGCAAGGGACTCACGAAGCTCTGTGTGCTTTCCTTGGATGTGACCCTCCTGGGATCCGCAACGTACCAAAGCACAAGGAGGAACAGTAATGCAAGTTGTCAGCACAGGTCTACTACAGCCACACATAATAAACCTTGCTGGGCTATATGGCCTAAAATGATGCCATGCAAAGTGTTTAATATGATTTATCGCAGTGCTGCTTATTGTAGGAATGTGTTGGTGACCTCACTGCAAATGTTTTTGGATACCTAAAATAATCCACTTCAAGTAGATCTGACGTTTTAGACAAAAGGTTGACATTTTCTGAAAGTCTGTCTTTGTGATGTCTCAAATAGTTGCACAAAACCCAGAATGACAGTAGCTACTAGATGATTCTGAAAAGTGTGGTCTGGGCTTTATGAAATGTCATAGTCCTTTTAGCTAGCTGCTAATCTGTTAAAATGATGATCATCCAAAATATGATGTGTGTGATTTTTCAAAGCCATTTTAAAGTATTAGCTAATTTTTTTATCAAATAAGAATGTAGTGTTGTGAGCAGAGATTAGCATTTGAATAGGAAATGAATTATATTTGTAAGGAGTGTGCAGACATTTCAGTCCAGGAGGAATTTAGAGAGGGTTCATACTCAATATTAAATCAACTGTATTATCCTGCAAAATGTTCCCATGAGCTCTCAGAGTCTCTGTGATATTACAGGTCAGCTTAATTTTTCTAAGCAGTGAACACTTGCAATGGCCACAGAGTTAGRGGAAGTAGAAAGCCCGCAGCATTTAATGTGACACATTTTTTCACTTGCATTTTTTCCATCCCAAAGTGTATACTGGTATCTATCACATTTTGGGTGCCAGTCTTTAGATTCCTCAAAGTTCCGCCTCAAAATTTAAGGAGACTGAGAACTGAATGTTCAAAGTCAGTCCATACCTACCTCACTGGTAAAGAAGAGAGAAAAAGACAGACTTGCATTGAAAATTACTTGTTTTCTGCTTTTCTGTAATTTTTTTATCTAAGAGGTGACTCACTCAAACCTCATCCTACCTATGTTTTTTTGATGAAGGCAAGATGAAAATCCCTTGAGCTGGGGAAAGCATAATGAAATTGCACTACAGTGAAATATGATAGGAGTAATTGCGCTTTTTGGTCAGTCCTGCAATACATTTTGTATTGATGACACTTCTGCATAGCTCTGTTCTGGATAGATGGCCCACACAATCCCTATGACATATGTTCTCTTCTCTTCTTATTCCCCTCTGCTACTAGAATGGGTTCATGAATAATTAGATATTATTTAATAAAATAGAAGTATTAACATAAAAGCTTGTGCTATAGAAAGCAGTATGTGCTCTTCTCAGCTTGGAGGATACGACCTCAAATAAAGCTCCGGTATTTACTTCTCAGTCATCAATGCTAGCTTGATAGGAACCAGAACCAGCAATCAAAAGTGAGATTGTAAAAAGGAAAACATTTGGGGACCATCAACATAGGTTAGATAAACCTTAATCCTAGTCTCAGAATCTGCTAGTGCATTAACTGACAAGGTAGAAAATTTATAAGTAGCTTATTTGTTAAGTTTTGTATTCATTAAGTTTTGCATTAATGCTATATGGGAAGCCATAAACCAACTTCCCACTTTTGCTATGCCTTGCAGCATTCAGGAGGGCATTAATTTTATTTGTTAGAGTTATAAGTACTCACACTCATCTCATTGCCAGTGTTAAGTAATGTTGCAAGATATGCTCAAGCAGCCTTTGTTCATAAAAATTGTATGTTATTCAAATCACTGGACTACTACAGCTTTTCACAAGGAGCTACTCTGCCACCTATTAGAAAATGTTTCATATGCAGAAGCTCTATTGCTTTTTTCATTTCACTGTGCTCCATATGTAATTCTTTTTTCTCTAATTGCCCTTGAAATGTTTACAACCATATCGATTCTTGGAAGCATTTGGGTACCTGCAACAAATAGAGAGTCTCTGGTGTAAATAAGGGATAAATTTGACTATAATTGGAACAAAAACCAATAGGAAGAAAATCTTGTTTTTACCAATCCAGTATATCTCAGCCTCTTTGCTTTTTATCTGTCAGCTGCAGCAGAAATGAAGGAAAGCTCTTTATCCTGAGAATCTCACACCAGGTGTGGCTGGGGGGAATTTCTTTGTAATAGATGTGTACAGTAGTCACCTAAGGAGGTGCTCTAACCACTGTGCTTTAGCACTGCCTTTACTACTTCCTCCCATTCTCTGCATAAAATCGATCACAACTGTTTTTGCTGTGCAGGGACATCCTGCATGCAAGGCATTTTCTGAAAAAAACAAACAAACAAAAAAAAACAATCAAATTGGCAGCATTTGGGCAGAATGGAGGCAAACCTGATTTTTGGATCCTAGCAATAGCCTAGGCAGGAGACAGGCGCTGAACTGCACAAACAAAAGCATTTCTGGGCACACATAAAAACAGAGCTCTAGCTGCCTCGAGAACTTCCAAGTTAAACAGGGTTGTAGCTATTAAACTTAAATATCTCCAGGATTAGGGAGGATTTTAGGTCTCAGTTTGGGATTTAGGGACCCTTAATTCTAGCCAAGCCCTTCTGGAGGATTTCCTTAAACTCCATAGCAGGTATTCATTTCAGCTAATTACATACAATCTGTTCTGGAGAAACTGAGTATTAGTACAGGACTGAAATGTAATAGAAGACACATATGAGCATCTGTGAAACATTCTCACTTCCAAAAGCATCGGAAACTTTTACTCGTCATTTTAAGGAACCTGAAATCATCTGATAATTCAAGTAACCCTTCCCCAAACCTTCAAAATCCACAAACAATTAGCTCCCAGTACTCAGCATCTTGACCTTTTTGAGAATTTTCTGATTCTTTTTCTATTGATAAATATTAGCTCACCCAAATGAAAACAAGGCAACAATTAGAGTGTGCCTCTATTTCAAGTAGCTAGAGCACAACCTGAAAATTTCAGATTGCAGCATCAACAATTAATGCTCAGGATATATAAAAAGGCTATCCAATAGACATGAAGGAGTTAGCCTAATTTGCAAGTATTACTCACATCATGATTAGTGCCTTTGTGCAGATCTGTCTGGATCCAAACTACTAACATTAACCACATTTTAAACTACATAGCTACATAACTACATTTTTAGAGTCTCCAATCTATGAAGTTAAAAAAGATGATTATTTGTATAAAAATAGAAAGCCTAAAATACCACTTGTTCTTGAAAAAAAATCTATTAGAAATGAATTTTCTACCACTAGAATAAATATAGAGATGTAAAAATAAATCACAGCCTAATATTTTATTAGTCTTGTAGTTTTAGTTTGCATATTTCATGAAATGTCAAAAAATTATTAAAGATAACAGTTGACTATAGCAACCTAATGAAGCTTTAGGACTAATTTTTAAGGAATCTTTAAAAAATCCATTAGATTACATGTTGTAATACATTAAATAAAAATTGCTTCAGCTTATGAACACACTTACAGACACTTAAAGCATCAGATCAAGGAATACTACTAGGTATTTCCTCTGGCAGGGTAGTTCTAGAGGCACCACTATCCATTAGGATTAGGATTAGGACAACAATATACCATAGACTACAACAAGAAGTAACAAACCATGCAGCTTTGTGTTGATGAGCTATCATTATACTACACTGTAGAATGTAGTACTTGGAAAAAACACAATTAAAGAACAGACCAATATGGAAGGAGAAATATGATGAAATGATGATAGACATTGATGTATTACTCACAAACAGGAATTAACAAAATTAAAGCTAAAAATGTCCATTAGTTGGCTTCCTTATTTCAATCAGTATGTTCTCCACAGTAAAGAATTAATATTTTAAGCTGCATATAGGGATCATCATGTGACATAAAACACTGAAATACAAACACTGATTTTCAGCTTTTCTGTCCAACTTTCATCCTGAATTTCCTGTCTTTAGTAAGCTAAATAGACTCAGAGCTATTTCTCTATAAGGAGTTCAATGTTTGTTTGTTTAAAAATAAATTGTGAAATATCTATATGCTATTACACTAGGCCATAATCTATTTAATTTTTATTTTGATCAATTAAAGATGTATTCTCTTCAAAGCCATCATACTAATAAGCTAAGATCTTTTATATTCGATGAGGCAAGGGTGGATAAAGACACATTTTATCATGACTGCAGAATTTCCTCAGCATTCCTTGGTGGAGCTGCAAAGTCCTTCATCCAAAGTTGCATAAAAGTTATCATCTTACCTTCAATACAGATCCTCAGTCATTCATTCAATTTTCTCCCCTCTCTCTCTTGCTCTCTTTTTAAAATATCCTGAAAATAACCTTCAGCTTCTTTAAAACATAAAGCTTTGGCATTTTGGAGAAACTGTAATGAGCCAATAAACCCAATTTGGAGGCTGGTTAGTATCACATAAATTAATTTCCTTGCTAAATGATCAGAGTCACATCCACCTTTTTCACTACCATCTGCCTCACAACAAAGTTGGCACTGTACTCCTTTGAGAGGTGGACTGTAAAAGTGTCATTTAGAAAAGGCTTATTAACAAAATCCTTTCTAAGTTCCAATTTTCCTGTTCCAGGGTAATGATCACAGACAGCCCATATATACCATTAGTAGGAAGCACTGAAACGTCCATATGGCATGCACTGAAAAAAATGTAAATAGAATGTGTGTATGGATCTATACAGATATCTACCTCCATTTTTAGGGATTTCCCTAGGTATTTTATTATGACAGTTATGCTAGTTGTTAGTTCTGCTTATGAAGAAACACTGCCTGACAGCTGGGGCATTTCCCCTTTTTGTACTTTGGACTGTATAATCAAGCATTTTGCCACACCTACAAAATGGTAAGGGGACAGACCACTTTTTCAGAGCTCGCTCTTGTTTTTTCTCTCTCTCCCCTCTTCTGAGATGTGATAGACATTTGAGGTCATGCTCTCTGCAGTCTCATTTCATTCTTCAACACAGCCAGGTATTTGGCAGGTAATTTTTGACAGTCTGATTGTGGGGRATATGCAGAGAAATAAATGTGTGCTTCACCTCCACCCAAAAAATAGCCTTTGTATCTGRAAATCTCAATTCTGAACTTCAAGAAGTATTCTTAATTGCAGCAATCCAAAGCTCCAAATGGGTCCTTCCCTGGTGACCAGATCTCCTCAGAGTTTGCCAAGGTTGAATGTCGTATCTTCCTCCAGCTGAAAGGACTTGATGTGAAAGCCGCAGATAAGGACTGCAGTGGGTACAACAGCTTCTAGTGGGAAAAAGTCAGCTGACAGTCACCGTACAGATGCCCTGTAGTGCCAGTACTGTGACACTGGCTTTGTGCTGCAGTCACTTGTCACCTGCAGGGTCTCTGGAACATGATCTTCAGGTAGCAGGTAGTTGGCAGGCTATGCCAACTCTTTGAGCTCTTTATCCCATGCGAGATAGAAAGCTCTCTGAAACCTCTTCAGCTTTTTCAGGTCTCTATTTCTGTTTGTTTGGTTTTGTCTGCAATTTCCTGACTATTTTCATCCTCTCACCATGCTTTTTTTTTTCTTTTTTTCTTTCTTTCTTTTTTTTTTCTTTTTTTGGCTTCCTGTGTAATGTGGAGAAGTAAGATCTCTTTGTAGTTTGCATAAGCCATTTGAACTCTTCATAATCAGCCTTTACATTCAACAGCAGGGGTAAAGCAGTAAAACTTCAGTACATGGTTTCTAAATTCAGCTTCAAAACTTCTTTCTGGAATTTTGTACACGYTGTGGGTAAAGATATGTGCCTACAGAGAAGGTGACAGTTTTAAATTTAGACAGAGACTTTAGTTTCCTTTTTCTAATGATGAAAAAAATATAGTGATAGCATTGATTCATGGGACAATGGGAAAATATGTTTTCTCATGTGAAAGAAGCGAGGATAAAGATTATTGTCCAATTTAAAACCTATAAAAAGTTTCCCTTTTATACAGAAGAGCCAGAATCTAACAGTAACATCAAACAAAATTTTACCCATGCCACTTCTTTTGCAAKGAATGGTATTATCACTTTTTGGGCTGAGGTACCTCTGGCCCTGAATTTTCAGAGAACATTGTCAATATGCTGTACAAGGATCATGATATGTTGTTCTCTGTTGCTAAATCTCCACCCAGCATGTTTTTGTTCTACCATGTACAAGCCAGCAGTTTTGTTTTATTTTCCAAGAATAAACCTTCATGATTTTTCTTCAAAAATCCTCCATTTTCCCCCCTTATTACTAGCCAAAAGTTGTGATGTAGAAACAGGAGTTTTTTGTGGATTATGATGATCTCTGCATTCTAAATAACTGAAAAGGACATTGTTAAGATAGTTTTTATATTTTTCTACCTTGTTTTTCCTGGAAGTTTGAAAATGTAATCAGATTCTTTAGTTTTATTTTTCCCTCTTAATATGTACTTCCTTTGGTTTGKTTTTACAGGTGATGTAAGAAGAATTTTGTTTCAAGAAATTTTTTTCAATAAATCTAGTTAGGAAGCTCTTCAGACTTAGTTCTAAGTAACAAAAACTGTAGCAGTAGCTGAACGAAATTTGCATGAGTCAAATTTCACTTCAAATAAGTTCTTAAAACCAAAYTGCGTATTTCTGATCTGTGTGTTCTCCATGCCTGAAATGGAATCTAAATACCTTGAATGTAAACTAAAAATAWTAAACTATAATAATGTAAGAGTAAAAAGTTTTACCATTGAATTACTAACAATGTTTTTCTCAGAAKACCTATTGTCTTCTCAAATTTGGAAAGAATTGAAAAAGTTCTTTTCAGTTGAAATTGCCACAGTCAGTAGAACATCTAGAAAACTTAACATGTTAAATCTTTTGCTCACCTTTCTCAGGGTCTTTATTATCTGAAATGGATTTCCACTCAGAACAAAAGGACAGTATTGTATAAAATGTAATTTCTCTGACTTTCCATTTCTGTACAGAAATTTCCAAGAGATAATTTCCATTTCCAACTGAAAGACACTTAATATTGATAGACCAAGCTACTGTGTTTTGCTCTTTTTTTTTTTTTTTTTTTTTCCTAAAAATATGTATTAAATAGTAGCCTAAGACTATTTGGAGGCTGGATGCTGAATGTCTTTTCAAAATAATGAAGCCCAATAATGCATGAGTAAGGTACTATACAGTTTAGCAATATCGGTATTAGGTAATAATAATGAACTATGTCCATGTCCCAAATACCGTAAAGTGAAGGGGCAAAGGTTTCTGTCTGCATCTGCCAGCAACTTCAGGAAGTTCTTCTCTTCTTTTTCTGTCAATACAGACATTGGGGTTCACAGCTTTTAGCTCAAWCTCAACCTGTCTCATAGATCTTGAAAGAATGGAAGGGTCTATTTTGAGGTAGACGGCTTGYTTAAAAATCATACTGGTACTTATAGTTTTACTCTGCATTCTAGAACTGGGATGAGGAGAAGGCTCCTTTACGGCTTTTGTGGCTTCCTCTGGGCATAGGAAACAGTCTAACAATGCTTTATAAATACTGATTGCTTTTCCCTTATCCTATCTCAAATATCCTAAAAATACAGCCTATATTCTATTCCTATTTTAGGTTCAAAGTCATTTCACTGTTAGCTAAATACRCAGGCAGTGTTACACCTATCAATATAACTGAGACCTCAACCTGTCACGTAAATATTAATTTGGACAATTTTCCACAATGTGTATGGTCACATATAACAGAGGCCAGCTAGTCTGTTGTTTAAGATTATGTACACAAAACACGTTATTAGTATTATCACTGGAAGAGTACTACGCATTTACAGAAGACTATTTTAAYATATATCTAGTGTATTGTACTCTTTTATAGACCTGGTTTCTGACTTTAAAATACAGACTTTTTTGTTAACTTGCCTAAAACAAAATCTATTACCATTTACTATTTYTTTGTACATATTTTGGGGACAAATACAAATTGTCCCAGAGCTGACTGTAAGGTATGTTACACAGTATTCTGCAGACAAAAAYGAGCCTGGTCACTCCATGTTTTCACCTGACTAGACACAAGTTGTCAAAGATAGAGAAGTTACTTAGCAATATTTAAGATGGCAACATGCTTGAGGTGGCAAGCCAGGTTCAAGCACAACATTGTAATATCTAAAAAACTTGCAAGGCTTATTAACCTGAGCACAGTACCATGTAAAACGTGGCTCTGCMATTTCCTATTTTGCTCTGAGCATATCCAGGCATGAGACGCCCTGGATAGTTACATTTTGAAATACAACTATGAATACAAAATACTCAGCTAGGAGAAAGGCATGAACAAGGAAACCACAATTCAAGCTGTTGTCTGCTCCATTTACACAGTCAACTGACYTCAGTAAATGAGGAGCGGAATGAAGCCCTAGGGCTTGAATCTGTGCTATCTTTCCAGAGCATGATCAAATACTGCAGCGAGCAGCATCAAGCAGGACCGAAGAATTATTTGGACTTGTTTAGATACAAACCCTCAATAAGCCACAGCTTTGAAATAGGTCTGCATAAATATCTTCCTCTAAAGCAATCATGACCAAATGACCAACRAACATTTTTGGATTTATATGCTAGGTATCATCAGAACAGAAATCAGAAGAAAACACTTTTAAACTGAAGAAAAATTAAAAAAACAAGGRAACACAGAACAGATCTTGGGAATCTTGGCAAAACTCAAACAGAAGAAAAAAATGCACAAAATGTGGAGGAGGGGACAGGTCACTTGGGRGGAATATAAGTATGTGGTCAGAGTATGCAGAGATGTGACAGGGAAGGCCAAGGAACTTCTGGAATTTAAACAGGTTAATTTAAATTAGAACAGCTATGGGAAAATTTTAGGAAATTATAGGATTGGAGATTAAGGAAATTATGGTTCTGCTTTACACATTCAAGTATGTTCTCCCCATCAGTATTTTGTCCTAAACAAGGCAGTCCGGCACTGAGAGTCMTACACCTGCATCGGTAGAGAAGTGAATTTGGACTGTTCCTTGTCAGTGTTACTAGGTCCTGAGAGGCAGGACTAGATAATTAGCTTAAACACATCCTAAGGACTAAACACACTCCCTGGCTTCAAGCCCAGATCTGCCTTGGGTTCAGCTGGCCCAGAGCACAGACCAAGCAAAATCACTGTTTCCTTTTCCCTGACGGTCATACCTGAAGAGAATTTGGCTTGTTTAATCTAGAATAACAAAGGCCAAGAGAGAGGACATTTATACTTTAAATATATCAAGCATGTAAACATTAGGGACAAACATCTGTTTAAGCTTAAAGTAACATTGGCTCAAATATAGACAGGTAAAGACTGGATTCAGATAAAATTAGGTTTGGATATGAGAACAGGAAGGGAAAACAGACTTCCAGTGAGAATTGCTTGCTGCTGGGAAGGAGATGGCAAAAGACAACAGGGCAGGACAAAGCTAAATGAAGGCTATTTAATCGGACTGTAGTTAGGGGTGAATCAAGAGCCCTTAAGAAAAAAGCAATAAGGAAATAAGATGATGATAAAGGGTAGGGCAACCAAAGACTAATTGTTTGCAGTCTGGCTGCTCTAATCAATAGATATACTTTGCTAGGACTACAGCTAGAGAGATACAGAAGTTATGGGCTTATAAAAAGGCATTAGTCTGTAGGAGAGTGTTATATGTCAACTACTGTTCAGTGAACAAGTTTACACATTATCCTTAGCCAGTATTTAGCTAATAGGTGTATACATGCTGGTACAAACAGAGTTTAATATTCTAAAATCTTTATTTCCTTAGGCTAATCAGGGTTTCATTGCTTTGAAAAGTTTCAGTGGTTAATCTATAAATACATATTTTTTTAAAAAAATTGACCTTTCAAAAAGAAGAACTGATGACTCAAATAGGCCACAATTTGTACTCTAGTCCTAGTTAAAGCATTGCAGMAATGTTGTGGTTCCATACTAATGGAGGTGAAAGTTTGAACTTTGTCCTGTAAGGGAAAGAAATCAGAAAGGACAACACTATAGCTAGCTTATTAAATCTGATAGTGTGTTCTGTTGTGTGGCTTTTGGAAGCACCTATGAATGCTCTCCCCCACATGACACATGAAGTTCACAGGGAAAGAAATTCAATCCATTTTGGTTGGCTAAAAGTGGGGATGGAATTTCTATTATTCTTGTTTGCAGCTTTTACTATCTTCGGACTTATTTTTGTTGGTAGTGATAAATTCTGGAGTTTATTGCTTCCCCCCCCCCCTTTTTTTTTCTTTTTCACTTCATAATGTAGCTCCAGCTAGGAAGAGACATATTGCCTATTGCTCATTTAAAGGCAGCTGCTCTTTATGGTGACATTACTAGAAATGAAATCAAAAGTGTAAGTTGATAAAAATTCACTGTCATTACAACCTATTATTGTGCTTACTGCTTTTCAGAGGAAATGCCATCTTTAGAGAGGAAACAGCTAGKCTTTCCACATCCTTTTGGCAAGTCTTTGGAAGTCTGAAAATATGCTGGAGCACTGGGTATGGGTATATGGATATTTCAGTGTCTATTCATGTCATGTACTGTACTTTTTGAAGTAGCCTTAAGACAATTATCTGTATCACCAGACCAGCACAGCTACCACACTGTGAGGAATTTGGGAGAAGAATGGGAGATGCTTTCTGTTTTGGACTGAGAGGAGAACTTCATAAAATATTTTTAACCAGACCCGGAGGAAGATCTATTCCACTTGGACAAGGGGAGCTGTACAAGCTGTGTAGCTGGGATCTATGGAACATGTTGGTGCAGAAGCTTGAGCCTTTGTGTCAATCCTGACCAAGGGGAATGAAGCACCAGCAAAGGGGTTGCTGACCTGTTACTAGTCCCTCCAGAAAGACAGAAAGGAGTAGTTATAGTTAGAGCAGTGAAATAAACTGTTTAGGTTTTCCACACTAGGGAGCAGATCACTCTGTCAGTCCTCTAAGCTTTTTTTTTTTTTTTTTTTTTGCAGTTAACCCAATATTTATCAGATTATAGCACATATTTTCTTTTCTGAAATACCCTGCTATTATATACACATATGAGAAGAAATATTTCTATTAATTAAGTGATACTGTCACATTTTCTGTATAGCTCTATCCTGACATTGAGCTGCCAGGTACTTTAAGTGTGGTGCTTAGATATTAAGGTGGTTGGGAACCTAAATATCTAGAAAGATCCCTAGCAAGTGATATGTGCTGCAGATAAATCTCTGCCAAATTCTATTCAAATGGCTAAGAGAAATTGTGAATATGATTCTAATGAAGGAAGGCTAGAGCTGCCATAATGCATGCAGGTGCAATTGCTCCAAATATCTCTTAAAATCCATTTTCCTGCCAGTGCTCATTCTTCCTTTAAACAGAAGTTAATACTCTGCTGACACTACTGAACTCCATCATGCTCATTATCTCAGGCTAGCATTTAGATCAGGTTTTTGGAGGTGAAAGACCAATTCATTAACTCTATTGTGTCACACAATGACTTCCTGTAGAGAGATCATAAGTCAGATGATGGGTGTCACTGCTGGAAGATAAAAGACAGCTATAAAGTAGGGAGACAACTGGTGTAATTCACAAAAACACAGAAAATAATAATGATAAAAAAATCAAGTACTCTATAGCCTTTAATTTCTTTTCATAGTTCAGATTCTAAATATGCTATTTAGATAACAGTGCATTTGAGGAATTTTTGTTAGTTTTAGAAATAGAATGGAAATGGTTATTGGTTGGTTAGTTTTTTTTGATTTAAAGAGAAGAAAAAATATAAGTAACAAATAGTATAGCAGCTCCTGCAAAAATGAGTTTTAAATGGATGTTTTAAAGCCAGAAGTGTTGAGGTGGCCATATGCTAACTATTCTYGGCTTAAAAGGAGAAAAAGAGTGCTTAGAAAATTAATACTTTGTCAAAATGATAATTTCATGAAGCTGCTTAAATCTTTGTCAAATGAAAAAAATGCTCCTAGAAAGTACAATCCATGTGTTTGATCTGATTGATTGAAAAAAAAAGATTGTTTCCTCAGAGTAGAAAAATGCTTATTTGTAGAACATTCTTCAGAATAAATAATTTTTTWAAAGACATTTTTAATAGAAAACAGATTCCTAATATTACTGATTGTTAACCGAACATGAAGCTTCTCAGTTTGCACACGGGAAACCAGCAAGTGAAAATACTTTTTTTAGGTTTGTAATTGGGGKTTTTTTCTAAGAGAATTTTCAAATATGAGCCTTTTCAATTGTAATTAGCAACCGCTTAACTTAAAGAACAACTTAAAGAACTATGTCAAATAAGGAAAACCTCTGTTAAAGAGTCTGGACCCATAGGCTCAGGTCAAGCTCTCTACACTTGTTGCTCAAGAAAAGTGTGAGATCATTTTTTCCTCCCTGAACTTTAAAAAGATGYGGGGGCGGCATATTTAACAATATCAAATCTTTGTAGGCCTTCTTTATAATTCAAAGTAYAAGGAACATGAGCACATCTTTTAAAGACCTTGAAAAACATTTTTACAACAAGACTTTAACAATCTTTCAATAATTAATAGTCACAGTRTAAGGGCCACATCTAGCCAGCAAAGGCTAGGGATAGGCCACTAGGGAGGAATATAGGGATGTCATCCAAGAACACAGGGATGAGACTAGGAAGACCAAGGACCATTTGTAGTCTAATMTGGCAAGGGATGTCAAGGACAGCAAGAAGGGYTTCTTCAAATACATARGCAACAAGAGGAARACTAGGGAATGTGTGGGCCTGCTGCTGAAGTGGGTGGGTGCCCTAGTGACAAACGATACTGAAAAAGCAGAGATACTGAATACCTTCTTTGTTTCAGGCTTTGCTGCTAAGACCAGCCCTCAGGAATCCCAGACACYGGAGACGAGAGGGAAAGTCTAGAGAAAGGAAGCCTTTCCCTTAGTCAAGGAGGACTGTATTAGAGATCATTTAAGCAAACCTGACATCCACAAGTCCAAGCACCCTCACGGGATGCACCCAGGAGTGCTGAGGGAGCTGSCTGATGTCATTGCTAGGCCACTCTTGGTCACCTTTGGAAGGTCATAGAGATCAGGAGAGGTGCCTGAGGACTGGAAGAAGGCTAATGTCACCGCAGTCTTCAAAAAGGGCAAGAAGGAGGACCCAGGGAACTACAGGCCACTCAGCCTCACCTCCATCCCTGGAAAGGTGATGGAGCAGCATCCTGAATGTCATCTCCAAGCATGTGAAGGATAAGAAGGTGATCAGGAGTAGCCAGCATGGATTCATCAAGGGGAAATCCTGCTTAACTAATCTGAAAGCTTTCTGTTATGGGATGACCAGCTTGATAGATGAAAGGAGAGCAGTGGATGTTGTCTACCTTGACTTCAGCAAGGCTTTTGACACTGTCTCCCATAACATCCTCATAGAGAAGCTCAGCAAGTGCAGGCTAGATGAGTGAACAGTGAAGTGGATTGAGAACTAGTTGAAAAGCAGTCCTCAGAGGGTTGTCATCAGAGTCTAGTTGGAGGCCTGTAGCTAGCAGTGTCCCCCAGGGCTCAGTACTTGGTCCAGTCTTGTTCAACTTATTCATCAATGGCCCRGATGAGGGGACAGAGTGCCTCCTCAAAAAGTTTGCTGAYGCTACCAAGCTGGGAGGAGTGGCTGATACAGCAGAGGTCTGTGCTGCTATTCAGAGAGACCTGGAGAGGCTGGAGAGTTRGGCGGAGAGGAACCTCATGAGGTTCAACAAGGGYAAGTGCAGGGTCCTGTACCTAGTGAGGAATAACCCTATGCACCAGTACTGGCTGGGGGCTGACCTGCTGGAAAGCAGCTCCAAGGAGAAGGATCTTTGCTCTGTATTTATTTTTTTTTTCATTTGGATTGATGCAGTCTTCACAATCTTCTTTCCATCCTTCAATCCAATTTTAGGCTGCACTCRCAGTATTTTCTGCTAGTAACAGACTGGTTGAATTTCTTGCATCAAGTAGCAGCTATGTAATTGGAGACCTAGGAGTCACTTAATATAAAGATCACTGAAAASCATAAACCATTTTCTTCTTGACCTTTTCTACCAAAACATTAGCTTCTGAGTCAGCCTGCTTTGAAGCTACAGAAGCACTATATATTGTCTTGTTGATTTCTGACTTCAAGCAATTCTTTTCCTCCCTTTCCTCTTCTTTTTAGCATCTGAAGGCTGAAATTTTACAATATGCTGTTGTTCCTTTTATTTTTTTTTAAGGGAACAAATGTCAGCATATCAAAAGCTCACTGCTTCTAGTGCGTGTCACTTGAGATTACTGCAAATTTTTTTTTTGTATATCTCCTTATTGAATCATAAACCGTAGGCGTTACTAAGAATATCTTTCACAAAAGCTCTGAGATCAGTCATCTAAGACTTACTTCACTGATAAGCAAAATCCATAAAAAAATCTCTACAGTATTGGGACTAAAGATAACCATTATCCCAGAAGGGGTATGCAATCAGAACACAGTTTTTCTATATTTTGTTATATAGATAGTATATATTTCAATAGATTATATAATATTTGTAATGAAAATAACTGTACATTCACACACACATACATTTGAATTGCTCACTTTCCCCCCTCTCTCTGCTTAGATGCTAGTCATGAATCTGCCAGCTGTAAAAGACTTCCTGCAGCAATGCAATCCTCTCAGACAACCATAAAATAGTCACTTGTTAGTAAGGCATACAGCTTCCAATTTCTATGAAAATGGTTCATATAAACTTTTCTGATCTTTTATTAGTAGAAGGTTGGGGAGGTGCAGTCATTTCAGACTCATTTAATAGATTTGGACAAAAGCCATGGTAACTATCCTACTATCTTTGGCCTCTGTATATGCAGATACTTTATGATCGTATAGAGCTACAACTGTGGAGGGAGTCAGCCTCCTCACAAGATACATATAGCTGAAAMTTATAGATAGTCTGAAACACAATGTATACATTAAAAGTTAGAATGACTCTTATTTTTTACATGACAAACAATACTTCTGTGTCCTGCTTCCTGGCCGAAGTGACACGCTGAACATAATGAACACCTGGGAGCGATGCAGTAAGCACAAACACTTTAATAATTTTAGCACTAATGGCCACCAGAGCTACATAATTTTGCAGAATTTTGTTCAACTGGGCTTTCATCAGRTTGGTGTCTAAAGCAATGAAGAAGCCGAATATATTAAATGCTGATACAGGGCTGCTAAATTGCCACCTAGTGGTCTTGTAATGAAGWCATGTGTCTGCTATATCTAGTTGAATGAAAAAATAGGGGTATAGTTTTGTATTTTGTCAAGATCTCACTGTTAGTGTTTACTGGCTCTCTACCCTTACCATGAGCAGAGTCGAGGGATGGCTGAAGACAATTTATGAGCTGTCTCAAGGTGGGACTGCTGGAACTGCTGGGCCCCCAGGGGAAACTTGCTTGGGGCTCAATGTACTGCAAGGGAATTTCTAGGCCAACCAGAGAGCCTGTGCCTAGAGATAAGAGTCCCAGCCTATTGTCTCTRTTATGTATTTATTTTCTTTATTTTTAACAAGAAAACAAATCAGGTTTTGATATAGGAAAAAAAAAGTTTTTTCTGACTGTTGATCAGTAAGTTTAAAAAAACAGAGTGGAGGGTGTTTGTCTTCCCAAGGTTTAACTGGCTCTAGTTTAGGAAGCAATTTGTTCTGCTGGGGTATTCTCCCACCTTCCAGTCTCACCCTGCCTGAGCCATATGTTCACCAGCAGGTGCTGTTTACATAGAGCCAAGCAGATGGGAAACAACAAAGGAGCATAAGTTGAGCAGTAAAAGTTTTGCAGTGCTGATTTGGTGATTAGTCATATAGGTCTGCCAGGAAGCTGCTACAGGAAACTAAAAATAACTTTCAATATAATGAGCTGCATAAGCAAAGTCTTTGGGGATTCATGTATCCTGAATCATCCTACTAATAATCAGTTTGGGATGCACAGGCCCTGTATTGAAAGAGATGTTCTCAGGAGTTGGAGGCAGTAGAGGTCCTTTATTGGGAAACAGGAGCAGCAGCTGCAGACTACATCTTTRGGAAAACCCATCACAATTGAACAAAAGTTCCTGGAGGTCCTGAACACTATTTAAGGGAGCACGTGAGTATGGAATTGGTCTCAGGGTCCCATATAATCCTCAAGCTTAATCCTGGCCAAAACATGTTCCCTTGCAGTTCACCAGGTCCTTGATTAAGGTATCAACACTTCTCAAGTCTCCTGCCCTCTCATGATGAACTGAAAGATCTACAGGTGAGGTCCATYGCTTCCCACATCATGGGAAGTCACAAAGGTCAAGAAAACTAGCTGAGGAAGTGAAAACAAATGGGTGGGGCAAGGGATAGGACTTGGTAACAATTTTTAAAAAATATTAAATCAGTGAAAAGATATTTTCTTCCTACACTTCAGCTTTTGTGATTAAAGTAAAAATCACAGTATAAAGTATTTGGTTCTGTTTTTCATTTCAGATGAATTTCTTCTGTTCCTGATTGAATTTAATCAATTTTAATACACAGTTTTTAATATATTGACTTGTTTTCTTTGTTTTTCTCTTTTATGTTTTGTGCATCTAGTMCAATTCTCTTAATTTGCTTCACATTGTACCTTGTTTCTGTTCAGGATTAATTAACTTTAATCTGCACCCCATTTCTCTGTTTTACACACATGATTTGTACACTTCTGCTTTTGTTTTAACCAAATATTGTTTTGCTAGTATCTGACATCACTCTTTATTAACTTCCTTRCTTTTTAAAACTTCATTTAAGTTCTCTGTAGAGTGACTACTTATCTATAAGTGATTTATCTCTTCTTTCAAGACTACAGCTTCTCTATTTTTTAGATATTATTGAAATACAGTAACAGAGGAAATTATACAGCAATTACACAAACTGACATGCCACTAATTCAAAGTAGCTAGCATAAGAAAAGGCATGCAATTGAAAGTTAGTTTAGTCCTTAATGTACTTCAGGTGATTTGGTCTTTAAGGAGTATAACAATAAACGGTGAAAGGTAATCAATGTAATACTGTCCAAGAAACTGCATTTTTCACCACATATCTCCTGCCAGTAAAATTGTTCAGGGACAGAGTGCCCTATAAATACAAGCAGCTTCYTCAAAAAACTAATGGCCGGTAGAAGTTAGGAAGCCACAAAATAGTACCTCGATGGCAATTACTCACTTCAGATTGTAATATGTGGCATGAATTTCATCTGTTTTCTCAGCCTTTCTTTAGCTGAACTCTTCAATGTTTATTAGGCCTCAGTTATGGGATTGAGCTATCAATCTGTCACTGTTCTGTTACTCCATACAAAAAAGAAAAAAAAATTTCGGATCCTATTTGGACTCCCATGCCAAATAGCATCCACATAATTTTTGAGGATGCCTTCAATTTCTGGGGCTACATGCTTTCAGCTGGTAATACTGAGTGTATTCAAATACATGTTGGCAGMTTCTGCTGATGTTTCCAAGTATGTTGGAGGACAATTTAGATTGTTGTCTCTTCATCCCTGTAACACAGTAACTGCTAATAGTTTCAGATCATGGCAGATGGATCATTTGTTATGTTTTACTAGCTGATGTTTCTGTACACATTTATATATTTACATATTTATTTATTTATATATATTTTTTATGTATTTATTTATTTATATTTTGGTAGTGCTGGTGGATGACAAGTTGACCATGATGCAGCAATGTGCCCTTGTGGCCAAGAAGGCCAATGGTCTCCTGAGGTGCATTAGGAAGAGTGTTGCCAGCAGGTSKARGAAGGTGATCCTGCCCCTCTACTCAGCCCTGGGGAGGCCTCATCTCGAGTCCTGTGTCCAGTTCTGGGCTCCCCAGGACAACAGAGACATGGAGCTACTGGAGAGAGTCCAGTGTAGGGCTACCAAGATGATCAGAGGGCTGGAGCACCTGCCCTATGAGGAACGGCTGCGAGAGCTGGGCCTSTTCAGCCTGGGGAAGAGAAGACTGAGGGGGGATCTKATCAATGTGBAYRAGTACCTGAAGGGAGGGTGTCAAGGGGAYGSGGACAAACTCTTTTCAKTTGTCCCGTGTGACAGGACAAGAGGCAATGGGCAGAAATTGAAGCACAGGAAGTTCCGTCTGACCGTGAGGGGGAATTTCTTCCCTGTGAGAGTGACAGAGCACTGGAACAGGTTGCCCAGAGAGGCTGTGCAGTCTCCTTCTCTGGAGATCTTCAAGGCCTGCCTGGACACAACCCTGTCTAACATGCTGTGGGTGACCCTGCTGAGCAGGTAGGTTGGACTAGATGATCTCCAGAGGTCCCTTCCAACCTTACTGATTCTATGATTCTGTAAATATTGAATGCTCCTAGCAGGAAGGAACTATAGTCAACTGTTACTGTGCTAGCCTTGAGTAAGATAAGGAACTATTCAATTCCCAGATGTAGAAAACGTCACAGCTTGAGAGTGGTGAGAACTTACTTGCACGTGACCTGAAATGGTATCTTATCTCAGGCTTGTCTTTGTGCTAATATGGCTATGTGTTTTTTACTCAGCTGAGAGCACAGTCAGAACAAACTTGTGCCCCCCCCCCAAAAAAAAAAAAAAACAACCAACCAAATTTATGTATACAGTGGTTTTCAGTCAAAGGAATGTAAAAGCTGAGGTAATTGGAACACTGATCTTTTAATTTATTATTATTATTTAGAATTGGACAACCCCTCCCCCCAAACTTTTACTAGTAAGAGTTATTTAGTCAATTTTTATTTGTAGTTTGTGTGTGAATGTGTGTGAATGTGTGTATGTCTGCCATCCCCAGGAGGAAAAAAAAAAAGGGAAAACAGCTGGGGATACTGAAGTCTGTTTTCCTTCTGCCTTTCTTTACATGGAGCTGGTATGCATAAGGAACCTCCAGTCGGCTCTGACATATCAAAATTAACCTTCTGAATTATTGCTGTATGCCTGATTTCACAATCAGCACTTTGCAGCACACAACACTGTCACTAATAATCTGACCAAAGGCAAGAATTGCTTTAGTGTCTAGATTTGTTTATGCTGGATAATCTCAACAGCTTTCTGCAGCAATAGTGCTTAAGTACAGCTGAAGTAAAACAAAATAGAACATCTGAATTAGGAAAAAAAAACCCTCCTCTATCAGCTGTTCTTTCTCTGCTGCTGGAATCCTGAATCCTGACTTCAAGTAATTCAGTGCTGTGTTTAAAAGCTTGGGCAAAGAGAATTTATCAGTGAATCCATCAATCTCTGTTGTCCTTTGATGTGAATAGCATGTATAAACTCTTGTCTTTTGGAAAATCACAGGAACAAACAGCCACAGACAGTGTCTTGCAGCTTGAAGTCCAGTTCCAGTTACCACTCAATTTTTTTCTTTACTTTTCCATGAACATCACTACTTACTTATTTTGTAAGAAAGAGAGTATGAGGGAGATGGGATTTAGGTTGAGTGTAGGGGGGTCAAAGGGAGTTGCCTATGTCCATTCTCCTAACTTCCATCATCTTTTCATCTCCTTTTCCACTAAAACACAGACTTTTACAAAACATTGTTTACAAAACTCTTCTCTCAATACGCACATCTACTGGGGTAAAATATGTTTCCACTATTTGGTTCTTTTAACTATGCCAAATAAAGACGGATATAGTTTCACAGCAGCCCTATGTAAGTAAATGTATTTGATATACAAAGCACTAGTGAGATTTTTWAAAAAAATAAATGCCGGGCAGCAACAGAACAATCTGGCTTTAATTCTTCTTCAATGCTAGCAGGAGTTTTATGTGCTCCAGAGGCAGTATAGCTAGTTCAGGAGAGAACTAGAAGAGCTTTGCTTCTCTTTGAAGAAGTTTCTAAATGAAATCTTACTACTAATCTCAGCTAATTGCCAAGTGAATATTAGCAACTGTACATAGCTAGAATAGTTCTGTCACTGAGCCAGTCCTGGGCAGGGCAAAGCATATAAATTAGAGAGGGAGAAAAGGACGCATTACCAACTATTTATTTCATCTCTAACTTCCTAGTTTCACCCATACTTCAACTTGATATAAAACATGTGTACCAGTAGAGGGCATTACACGCCTCAATAAAATAATGATTGATAAACAATATAAGAAAAGGGAAATTCTGTTTCTAATTTTTTTTTGGCTTTGCATATTTAATATAACTAATCAAAGCTTAATACAAATTAATGCAAACTGAAATTTCCCAAGTCCAGGGCCCATCAGATTTTTCTCAAGTGCTCATTCATTTCAGTAGTTCCTTTACTGGAACAAACAGTGAATGAGAGTTTCTCACTTGTGAACAAAGGGTAAAATTGAACTATTAGAACTGAAAACTTTTTTCCTTTTAAACAGATGAGTTTGAACTAAGAAAAGTATGTTTATTTGTAACATATTCCTGGTATACTTTTTCGTATCTTTTCTCCTAATGCTTAGTAGAGTTTTTCTGTTTAGTGAGCCGTATTCTCAGCTTATTTACATGAAGTTTGCTTTATTAGTGTCAAGTAACATTGAACTCCATCAGGTAAGAAGCCCGACTTTGAGTATAATTAACTATAGAAATATGGCAGAACTAGCAGTGTGTTTGTCATTTAATTTGCACTCTTAAAGTTTAAAAATTTATATTAGAAAAATAAATGTTTATTGCTTTCATTTAACAGTTCTGAAATCTTGTACAAGGATCCTGAGGTTTTTTTTTCATTTCAAAAAATTCAACGTGTAAGGAGACCTTAAATTTCTACTTATAAATTGTAATTTTCTATAAATCAAGCAAAATGCATGTAGTCATTAGACCTTAAAGATAATGACTAGAGAAAGCACAAAGCAAACTGTATTTTTAATAGTTTTTTGTAGCTTTCAATTGACTCAAACTCTGAATTTAAAACTTTGAGAGTTTTTTGATAGGGTCTGACTTTTTAGTAACACAAGGATTCCTTGATCCCTTGATTTCACACAGTAAAACAACTTGATCATGAAAAAAAAATGTATCAAATTACCTTCCCATCTTCAGATTTAAAAGGGAATTCTCTAATGAAGGTTCTTCTAGTAAATGATATAGTGCCACCTGGCAATATTGTTATAATCCTATTCTGCAAATCCTTGAGGTAAAAGCAGGGTCTTCAGGGAAAAGTGAACATCAGCAGAGTTCATACATGAATACATCTAGCATCAGGGATGTATCATCAAATAACCTAATATACAGCTCTTAACAGTAACATACTATTAGCTCATCTAAAAAAATTATTCTCCTAAACTACAGAACAGAATCTCTTTTGCTTCAACCTAGCAGTGAAACTTTGAAACCATATAAGAAGAAATATCTGTACTTCTAAAACACATTAAAAATAAGTCTTACTGAAAACACTACATAAAATAATATCATTTCTTCCTAGAAAAACATTCAATTATTTTTGAAGTTAGTGACAAGACTATTATGTACAAAAAGCAAAAATCTAAAAAGTAGATGAGTCATCAAATTGTAAGAATGAAAAATAATTTCTTCAGTGGACTATACTTTTTAAGTAAGGATGTAAAGAATGTAACAACTATTCTTTTTCCTTAACTATAGAAAGTACTGCAACTCTTCAAGTTTGTAGATGAGTACTAAACTTTAGATCTTACAGACCAAACACAATACAATCACTGTTTAGAAGACAAGGACAGGCACTGACTTAAAGCTATTGCTTGGATACTGCAACTCTACTGGGCTATTTTCAAGGTGACTTACAGAATACCATTGTTGGGGACAATACATTTACTTGCCTGTTTATTTGGTGTGTTTTTGCTTCTTTACTTTAATATGGGTAAAGCAAATTAATAGCTTATACTGTATTAATCAGAAATATTACTAACATTTGAAAGTAAAATGTTTGCATTTAAGTGTAATCCTAAAATTAACATACTACTTTGTTCTGCTTCATTGGACAAGGGGCAGAATGTCTTTTCAATGAAAAGATAAATGCACAGGAGACATATATAGAGACCTGTAGATGCACATTCACATTTTGGCTATGTTTTCCTTCCACTTATTTCAGAATTCAGTAACAAATTTTGTTGGTCTTAGMTGAGAAAGGTCCTTGCCTGCTAAGCCTAAAACAATCTCAACTTCCAGCATTAAGAAAGAAGCTGCTCTACAATCAGAAAGGACTGTGCTAGGAAGGAAAGGCTAATTGGTCTTGAAAGCAACTGTCCTGAAAAGTAGCATTAGGAAACTGTGGGATGATATTAATTCAAACTCTAAGGTGAATGCAGCCAGTATCTGAGCTGTAAAACAAACTCAAATGGAAAGACCCACGCTATATTTTTGTAAATGTTTATATAGGTGTTCAAACTGAACTCTAAAATCTGAGCTATCAAGGTCAATGAGACTGCTCTCAARATTAAAAAAAAAGTGTTAGAAAAAGTTTGGAAAGAAGAGGTGGCAGGAGGCTTCACAAATACTTTACATTTCTTGTGGTTTCTTTGACATAGTTTCATTCAAAATAAAAATGTGAGAGGCGGCTCAAAATGTGCTTGTCCATATAAAGTGAAAACGTTTCCTGTTTTGACTGTATTAGCAAATTGCATATCACAAACACTTTATTCCAGTTGCATGTAAAGAGGTAAATTTTCCTAATTTCAGCCGATGCTTCTTAAGTAAAACTTCTGCAGAAATCATAAATAAAAAAAAGTATGTAAGTGGTAAATTTTTACCCTAATCAGTAATAATTTTAATGAAAAGCTACACTTTCTAGCCAAAAGGTTAACTTTCAGCAGAAGTTTTGAATAGTCAGTTACTAAGTTATTTGCAGATCTATGATTTATGAATGTGTTTTTCTTATGGGGGAAAGAGACTAATTTTTAACAGTATTGTTTCTTTTCCAATATACAACAGATAGAAGGGAACCACTGACTATATACATTATCCCAGACTAGCAAGGCCTGGACAAAAGATGTATTTAGGTTATTTTTCCAGCACAGGGAAAAATACACTGCCACTAGCACAGGTATCAAGAAGAGGAACTGCAGGTCAATGACAGCAACTGGAGGGATCTAAAAAAAAAAGCTGAGAAAAAATGAGTCATTAGTATGACCGAGAGAGATGGCTCTGCATCACGTGTAAACAAGGTCTCTACTCGTGTTTGCTACTTTTTTAGCACTTGAACAATTCTTAAGATGATGGCTTGAGACTTGAAAGATGGTTTTAACTCCCCTCTCCATTACGCAGATCCTGGATGGCTTTGAGCAAAATATTTCTCATCTGAATAAGGAGGATAAGAATAGTAACACTTTCTACCTCAAAGGGCTGATTGTGAGAATAGATTGGTTGCTCTGATGCTACAGCAATGTATCCAAGTAAGTTTTAAAAGAATTTTGAAAACAAAATAATCAGAATTCCATTATTTTTAGATGACCATAATTCAAAAATCTATTTTCAACAATCATAACCTGTATGCATGTATGCAAATAATTTCTGAGTGATTAGCCTTAGAAATGTGAAGAATACTTATTGGAAAATACTTCAGAGAGTTGATAGAAAATGGATTAAGAGGAGATGAGCAAGTTATTAAATGACCTACACAACAGCTTCCCCGTTGCAGTAAGAGCAATGACTTCTACATTGCTTAGTGTGATGCCTTCAAAATGTCTACAGCAAAGCTCTAGTTTRAAAAGTGACTATGTAAAAATAGCACTTCCTACTCAGCAGATCTGTTCCTGTGTACTTTAGTGGGGAGAGGAAAAAAAAGTATCAGCACATGTCTTCACTGCTGAGCTAACATATCTCTGGGAAAAGAAACTGGATTATACTTCACTTTATGCAACATCATCAAAATCGCCAACTTAAAACTAACATAACTGGGCAAAGCCCATCATTTCAAATTGTGTCCTTTGAAACTAGACCTGCATAACCTAATTATCTTCAGCTGAATGGAAATGAGTGAAATGAAAGAAAAATAATCCTTCAGACTGAAAAATCATTATTGGATTTCTTCCAGTTTCCTATCATCATCCAAACTAATCAAGTTATTTCTCCCCCAAGTGGAAAATGAAAAGAAAGTGGGAGATAATGATGATTCTTTTCTTAAATATTTGGCAGGTAATTTCAGAGTATGGTGCCCATATAAGTTTCAAGAGGTTATATAAGGACTTCAGAAGGCTAACAGTACGATAACAGCTGCTAGCACAGGGATGTGAGCAATGCAAAAATGAGATTCGTGTAGTCTAGCCAGCCATTTTCCAGGGATGTCAGACTCTTGAGTGATGGAGTAGGTTTTGCCACTATCAACTGTCTCCTRTTTTCAAAGGATTAATGTTTCACAACAAACGTCCCTCTCTCAGCCTTTCAAAAGAAGTCACTGTGCTCACTCTCCCTTCCCCCCCCCCGATAAGAGCAGATGAAGATGCTCTAGTGCTTTGTTTTAGTTTTTTCAAGTACAATCTTTAACATTAGAAAATGCATACTTAGTATCTGTCTAGAAATATGAAAGGTTACTTTGATCATTTTTGCCATTTATATACTTGTTAGAGAAGAGCATATTTACATCTTTAATATTCAGCTAATCTACAAAAACTTCTTTGATCARATAGGCATGCTATTTATCTGCAAAAACTGTGCCAAAGACTCATCTCTAGATAGTCTAAYGTGTGAAGTGATGAATTTGTTTTCAACTCTTTTGCAGAATGCCTTCTATTTTTCACTTTGGATTAAAACACCTACCCTTTTAACAAGTGGATTGCATCTCTCGATCTATCTTTAAATAGAAAAGAAATGATATCAGAGTGATTCCCTTAGGCTTTTGCCTGACATTTAACTACTCAGAAAACTTCTGAGAAAGGAGAACTAATGACATGATGCTTGCAGACACAATCCTTCAGACAAACAGAAATGGCTAGGTATTTCTTTTCCGTATCTGTGACATAAGTCATTCCAGTGGGCCTTATAGCCACAGGCCCTGAAAGCCCTCCTCCGTCAGCTCCCAGAGCTGTGCAACTTAGAAGCTTCACTGGCTAGAACTGCAAGTTTTGAGGTAGGACTTCCACACTCATTGCAAATGGTCACACACAAGAAGATTAACTTTTCAGGAAACAGAACCTGGATTCAGATCTGTTATATCAGCTTTAGACAAAGGCAAATCCCAGTAAAAAAGCAATAGATTTCTGTGATCAAATTGTGTTCTTACAAAACATGCTCTCCAAGCAATGACTGGGCCTGTAATTCTGCTCTTGGTACAGAAAACGGCACCAAGCTTTCTCTTCCAAAAAACTCTTTCCCCAAATGAAAATCCATCCAAGAATATTTTAATCAATAAAAGAGTGAGAGTCAAACTGCATAATAATTCTTTTATGTATTTAGAACATAGTATTTGCTTTGAACCTCAAGCTGAATCTTGGAGCCCCTTCAAACATGGTCTGTCTGCATATTTACAGAGAAAGTACTGGGTATTCTTTTTCATATGGTACCAGGYATTCAAACAATAAAGAGTTAACACATCTGGCAAGCAAGGTATACAATCTGATAAGCAAACCGGAATATATCTGGAGTCACCATCAGCAAAGGACTTCTATTTTACCATCCTAAAATTGAAGTGCCATGATAGAGCCTTCTCAGAAAAAAACTGCCAGAGCTGCAGTCCTGCCAGAATTACTCCAGCATTTTTGCAGAATATTCCTTAAGATACACACATCTGGGAGCAGGTGTACTGGTGGACCCTGTGTGCATGCAGCTCAGGTATGTTAGAGCTCAGTAGGCTATGCTCCATCTATCAGTAATATAACTCATTAAGGGTACTCAGGTGTTGAAAGAGTAACTGTGTACAGTCTTGTATTGGTGTGAGACGTACCTACAACTTATTTAAGGAAGGATTGCAGTTTGTTATCATGTAAGATGCAAAACATATAATAAGAATATTAAAGAGAAACATTTAACTATAGAAAAATTGATCCTTACATATCATAAAAATAGTTTGGAGATTGTAAAGCATCTTTTCTAAACAATTACGAAATTGGGAAACAGTAGAACGTACTACAGACATATAAGGAATATTCTTAAAAACTTACAAACAGGTAAAAATAAATACAGTCTTCAGTGAGATGATTTTTTAYTTTTTTTTTTTTTCAAAATCTCTAGTTTTCCTTTCTTTTTTGGTTTTAATCAGAAGACACGTTTTCTTTGCAACAATGTTTTTTTTTTACCTGAGACAAATTTGTGGAAACAGATTTACTGAGAATAATTTTGACACTTTTCTGGCAACTGTCAGTGCTGCCTGGTGAAAGCAGCTAAATTTTGCTGTAGATGAGATTTACAAAAACACATGAAAACAGTTTCTGAATTCATCCAAACMTCATCCCCATAAAGACTAATCTAAACAGAAATGTAAGTATTGTAATTTTTAATTACAGCAGGAACTCCATTTGGTATATAGTACTCACAGTTTAATATTAAAGTATTATTTTTTCCCCAAGGAAAAAAATAAAGACTTCAAATGTTGATTCCAAGTTTTATTTTTAAAGATGCCCATACTGGAATTCTATCATCTATTTTTTTCAAAATTGCATGTAGAGTGATCTGCTTCCAGTGATTTCAAGTTGAAGATTAAAAAATCTGGAGTTTTCAATCTATTGAATAAAGAAAAAGAAACAGCAGCGATTTCTGCTGTGTCCAACTTCCAATGACCAGTCACCAGCATGTAAAAGACAGGGTGCAAAGAACAGCTAAGGACTCTGTCTCTGCAAGTCCTGAACTGTAAATCACTCCTTTGTCTTGTAAAAATTTAAGGCTCAAGGCTTTTGGTACGAAAGCAACCAGAAGACATCACCAGTATTTTGATGAGGCTGCATTGTGTGGTGATGATTTGCACTGTTTAAACTAGGTTCCTAGAGCTAACTCTACAAACAATTTGCATCCTACAAGGTAATTCGACAGGGACTTTTAAACTGTATATATCTGACAAAACTCATCTTCAGTGCAATGCTTTTTATATTTCCAATCTTGATGGTTCATCTCTCAAATGAACTTTTGGAAGCTTCTTATTCAAATTCTTCATAGTATAACCAGTTAAAAGGTGCTTCAGATGACAACTTAATAACAGCTGATCTTGTGAAAAAAGAATACAACAAGATGACAGGAAATTGGAGTACTATTCTTGGTATTCCATAGCTTTTTTTTTTTCTCATTCTGAGAAATTTGTTTAACCTTACTAAGCCTCATTATATTCTCTATAAAATAAGGATAATGATACATACTTATTCTACAGAGATCTAGGAAGATAATTATCTTTATATTGAAGGCTATGGGAATGAAAAGTATCATTATTTCACTGTTATTTAATTGTGTGAAAATTATCTTCCAACTTATATTAAAGTCTTTGGTATTAAATATAAAAAGACTGAGTAGAAGTATTCAATGCCATAGCCCTTTACTTTCTCCATGGGTGAAGGTGTTTGTATATACCACTTGATTGGTAGTTCCAGATCCTTTTTGAGAAACAGAGATGATTTTCTCTTTGTAGGAGGAAGAATCCCTATCAAATTTGTATTTCCTATTTAGCTCAGGTTCTTCGTGGCCATCTTATTATGTTTCAGGTTTTAGAGCTTTTTGGCTTTGCGAGCATTATAAGGCTGTTCTAGTAATCATGCTACAAAGAATAATCATCTAAAAATAAGCTAGAAGGCCAGTCTCTCTGATGTTAATGTCCCATTGGAAGGGTAACAATAGTAGGATGTTGGCTAACTACAAATCTCTCTGCACCTTTCTAATAAACTTTCCTCAGTACAGTGATAACAAAAACAATGCTTTTCAAAGCAATTTCTAATGTTAAATATGATTCCTATTTTAGGACAAGTCCAAACCAGTGACCATGTTTCCCAAAGAAATTCTTGTAAAAGCAGAAGAGTCGTGTCAGCATAAATTTTACCACATCAACACCAGAAAATCAGAGGCTATTTAATCTATTAAAATAGAGTGTTTTGATAGGTGAGATATATAGGTAGATGTAACAATAGAAACATCTAATGACATCCTTTGCTCCCAAAGAATTTACGGTCTAGTATTAGGCATTAAGATCTTGAGTGTATTAAGCCCTGGTGACCTTTTTTGCAGGGGAAGAAGAAGAAAAGTAAGATCTGTGTACGTGRTGAGGATATTAGAATAACCCTAACAATATTTAGAGGGTACTTAAATAAGAAGCATCAAGGAAGTTTACCCAGGTTCACATATTCACACACACACACACGCACACATGTGTATGTGCGTGTGTATTTATACAAAATAAGTTTATATGGCTTCATATAGRTATTGAGTAAGTTGATTTGAAATTTGGGGAAATGGTTATAACAGATCACATTTACTAGGAAAATTTACATTGTGATTCACCAATCAGCGTTACTCGTTTGCTAGGTCTTTACTTTACTGTGGCAAAATGAAGAGTACATTTCATCCTCTTAGATGTCTTCAGACATTACAGTCCCCTGCAGCTCTGAGTCACAAATCAAGTACTTTTTACAGCATGGATTTTCAGTATCTGACTGTGTTCTAGCTCTCAAGTTTTGATTGTGAGGAATGGTGTAGCTCTACTGCAGTAGCTAAATTAATTTAAAAAACCTACTATAACCATACACATATATTTTATTTCTGTTGCAATTCAGAAAACAGATCTGCTTGTGATAAGTTAATATCAATGTTCAGAAGGGGTCAGAGTATGAATTAAATAAAAGTTCTTTAAGACTGTTCTTATAACCACAAGAAAGAAAAACTACTGCTATCTTCTGAAACAATCTTGCCTAGCTGCAGGGGACAATGCGAGAATAAAGAAAAGTAATACATTGACTTTATTATTGACAGTGATAGCAAAGATCGTGACAAATAGAAAACCAAAGCTGTGTCACTGGGTCACTGTGCAACAGCAGTACAGCCACATTGTACAATGTATTGAAGCTTCCCTGACAGATAAGGTCTAAAAGGTCCAAAAGTTCTAAGCAAGAAACCACAGAAATTTGCAGATGACGCAAAACTGGGAGAAGTGGCTGATATACAAGATGGTTGCACTGCTATTCAAAGTGCATAGCAGTGCTATGCACTGCTATTCAAAGAGACCTTGACAGGCTGGAGAAATGGGAAGAGAGGAACCTCATGAAGTTCAACAAAGGGAAGTACAAAGTCCTGCACCTACGGAGGAATAACCCCATGCACCWGTACAGGCTGGGGTCAACGAGCTAGAAAGCAGCTCTGCAGAGAAGGACCTAGGGGTCCCRGCAGATAGCAAGCTGAATATAGGCCAGCAATGCATCCTCATGGCAGAGAAGGTCAATGGTACCCTGGCTGCGTTAGAAAGAGTATTGTCAGTAGAATGAGGGACGTGATCCTTTCCCTCTGCTCRGCACAGGCGAGGCCACATTTGGACTGCTGTGTCTAGTGCTAGGCTCCCTCAGTACAAGAAARACATGGAGCTACTGGAGTGAGTCCAGTGAAGTGTCATAAAGATAGATGATGAAAGGCCTAGAGCATCTCCTGTAAGGAGAGGCTGAGAGAGCTGGGAATGTTCAGCCTGAAGAACAGACAACTCACGAGGGATATCTTATCAATTTATATAATATCTGAGGGGAAGGTGTAATAAGGACGGGGACAAAATCTTCTCAGTGGTGCCCAGTGACAGACGAGAGGCAATGGGCACAAAGTGAAGCATAGGAAATTCCACCTGGACACAATAAAATTGTTTACTATGAGGGTGATTGAATAAGGGAACAGGTTGCCAGAGAGSCTGTTAACTATCTATCTTCGGAGATACTCAAAATCTGACTAGACATAGTCCTGCGCTCTAGCTGACCCTGCTATGGATGATTTCCAGAGGTCTCTTCAAACCCCAACTATTCTGTGATTCTCTGATTTGTAAGGATTTGGTATAAGTTTATTGAGCAATGTCTAAAGCCTCATAACAAAAAATAAGAACTTTTAAACCAGAATCCAAAAAATTGCACCATTCATAAAATTATTCAGAACAGCTATTAAAAGTCTATGATGCATCTTTCACTGTGACTTTCCAAAATCTATTTCTAGTCTGTTATTCCAGAAAATACAATGCTCCTACTCTGTCCTCTTCCTAGCAGAGATTCAAGAGACAAAAGCAGTTCCTTTTTATTTTTATATTCCTAAATAATCCTCTGAGGATTCTGACAACTCTTTGGAAGGCGAAAGGCTATCATAAAATAAATGAAAAGCTATGCAGTAGCATTCATATAGTATTTTATATGTTAAAAGATGTACATGAACAAAGTAGAGTGTGATTACATAGTTTAGTTGTATGAGGCTTTTTGTTCTGTATATCTGCTTTTACACATCTGTATAACTACTCTTAATACAGAACTACATGAGGAAAACAAACGCCCAGCACGTTAGCTACATGCTTATTTACATGCTGTCTAGTTTCTAGTGGCTTCTAGAGACTYGAAATCATTTGGATGCTACTCTATTCCTATGTCTTAATCTCTACCTTTGTTTTCATTATGGGTTCAATTGTGCTGATATATGCCAGAAATAAAGTGGCTTAATTCAGGTGAATTAAAACACACTGAGAAAAAAGGCTTGGGAACTTTGTGCAGGAAAGGAAGTTCCCAAGCCTCATTTCTCATGCTATAGTATAACTCTTCTAGAGAACACAGGTGTTAAATCAGCAGCACTGTACAATTACTTACCAATTACTTCTCAGTCAAGGTGAGWTGCAAGTGTAAACTTCTTTCATTGATCACAGCTATGTTGATGCCGGTACAGTCTAAAAATGCAAATATAATTGTCCACAGATAGATCTACCTGTGATCATAGAATCATAGAATTGGTAWGGTTGGAGATCATCTAGTCCAACCCTCAAACAAGGGGCCCATACAGGGATCGAACCTGCAACATTGGCATTATTAGCACCATGCTCTAACCAACTGAGCTAAGACTTCGTGACCCTGTCTACAGTATACTTTCAGATCTATTTTTTTCTACAGGAAAAGTGTTATGTGGAGGACTAAAATACCTAAAAATTAGCTAGATTCTGATTTTTAAAGAGGGAAAAATCAACAAACATAATTAGTGGGCATTCTATAACATTAACATATTGTTACCTATGCATTGTGAAACATTTTCACAGGAGTGCAGAGATTCTAACTGGTTATATCTCCAAAACTGTGAAAAAAGCACAACTATTTAGTTATTAAATAGCTTGTTCCTTGAGAGAGGAAAAAACTATTCTTGCATTTCTGCCCACTTTAGCAGCAGGGAACTGCCATATAAAAGTAAATGTACTACTTAAATAATGATTTTTCTTTAATATACTGAGATATTAATTGTTCCAGGATCAGATTCTGCCATTGCTGTTACATAGTATAATGCAGACAGAATACATCTATATTGCTGTCTCAAAGTCCATTTAACACTCTTCTTATCACTTAGAGGCTTAACATACACACAATAAGAAACACCTGTAGGCATACCCTTACACTTACATGTAGTCCCACTGATTTCAGGCTCCTGTTTTACAGGATTAAAAGTTGCTGACTTTAGCACAGTAACTTTCACATTATCCCCCCCCCAAAAAAAAAAAAAGAAAAAAAAATCAAGAAAATGTTCCTCTTTCCTGCAGGTTTTTGTGTAATTCTATGAAAAAATAGAAAGAGGTAGAGTAAAACAGTTAAAGGCATTCAATCTCTGTCAAGATTTAAAGATATTTATTGCCTATAATTTGATTATTTAGGTTTTTATCTCTTTGAGTTAGTAGAAAATTGAGAACTGTCAGGAATCAGGCTGATACAATTTTCCATGTGATTTAAAGGGTGGAGACTTAAAGACATTTATTCAGATCTTCTGGAGTAAAAAATGCTCAGTCCTGTGGCTGCATGTTAGAATGAGAACATTTTAACAAGATCTTCCCCTATTAGCAATGTGCAATAAAATGAAAATGCTGGCCTCTGGCATTTAGTCAAGGCTTACAAAAACAGTGTTCTGCTTATTTGTCCTTGTCTTGCATGTTAAGATGTATGCATTAKGCCAGATAAAACAAATTTAAAAGATCACAAACCTATTTGTTATCACAAGGGTCAGCTTTGTCATTTCTACAAGAGACTAATGCCTGTTCAAAATCATCTGAAACAATCAGAAAACTTTTAATTTGGTGTACCTTAAATATGACTAATCAGTACAACCTTAATCTGTTGATTATACTCTGCACTAATGCATTCACTGCAAASGTTGACCTGCCAAGTTATGTCTTGCAAGACATCTGTTTGGGCTTGATCCTTTGAAAAGCTCAGTGTCAGSGCCACGTGCACTAACAGGCCTTAGCGGCCCTGACCAGCCTCACCTAGGGCCTCCATCCACACCTCCTGCCCATGGCCCTGGAGCTCCATTTAATCTCAGGCCTGCATCAACAACCTTCATCTGATGCATGCTGTAGGTGTACCTACCGTTCTCCGCCCTGTTGCTGGATTGCTTTTTGGATTTCCTAGATTGATCTTGGACCTGGCTTGTTGCCTTGCTTTTGCCTGTTGATTGCTGGACTGTTGATAAGGCCTGCTGCAGTCATCATCCTATTCTGCTCATCTGACTGCAGTGGGACTGTGCCTTGCCAGTAAGGACACCACTAGGTTGTGTTGTGGCCACCCTCAGCTCCTGATTTGCCTTTCCTTAGGGAATAGTTCTGCTTTTGYTGCTCCTTGATACTTGGTGGCCATCATTTCTGTCAAAAGTGCATCTCTTTTAAAAAAGTCAGGCATTTGAAAATACTCAGTATATCACATAAATCCTTTTTTAACATGAGTGGTGGAGCCCAAGTCTACCATGTTCACTATCAGCATATTTCAGTTATATTACCCTCAGCATCTTTTTAAATTTTCTTATCCTTCTTTACCCACTCTTTCTTGTCAGAACGTTTTCAAAGTGTGCCAGTGACATTTCCTCAGTTAGGTAAGCACTGTGATCTAGCTGTACTCTAAACTATGCGGCTCTACATGAAAAAAGTCAAAGATAGAAAATATTTAGAAATTAGCGCTAAAAGAAGCAGCTGCAGAAATGATCAGAGATTTGTATAATCAAAAAAAAAAAAGTTAAAATTTTGAGATTTGTTTTGCTCTATTCTTATTGGCTATTTTCTGCAACCCTCTGTAACTTCTCAGATCCCAGCTGTGTGTCATAACCTTTTTCTTCTGGCTCTCTCATAGTTGTACAACTAGCCTAATGCTTACTACTGCTATATATTTTACTCTGCTTGTCTACTGAACCTCCATTTTAAACCTGCACCTGTCTTATTTATTTAAGTAGTAAGCTTACCAGGAGAGAAATCGTTTACCACTATGGATCCTGACTGTGCTAAGTGTTTTAAAAAATGTTTGTGTTTAGTCTATAGGCACTAAGAGAGTAAATATTACAATATTATCAATGACACTGTCTTATACAATCAATAATACTGTCACATACTTTAATCTTTGTAGAATTGAATAATATTGTTATGTTTCCATGTACTTAAAACACAATTCCCATAGAATTAAAAATACTTTTGGAAGCATACCCGGCTAGCTTTATTGTAAAAGATGACTATTATCCCCATATCTATATATAAATGGTTTCTTTCAGTGCTCCTTACCTTCCTAATCTCTCATTATTTTTACCTTTTTCATCATTACTCCAGGAGCTGGAGGTAAAAGGTAAAACACTTTTTCCAAACAGAGGAGAATACTCATGGCATTTAATTTCTTCTACTATACATCTGACAGAGTACTGTACATTCTAGGGAAGCATTCTGATTAATTGGTTGAATACAGATCTGTTCCACATAGCCTTTACATTTATCCTAACAATCCAGTTTTATACAGTTCACTAAATAATGGGTTCACTCAGACGTATTTACGAAGTTGCACAGGCACATATTCCTAGGACTTAACTATAGGCAACTGCATCATCCAGAAACCAAAAAGCAGCAAAAAATAGGTGAAAAACCTCTCCAAATTTGGAGAAAAATGTCCTTTTTTTTTTTTTTTTTTTTTTTTTTGGGGGGGGGGAAGCATCAAGAGTTTGGAGCGGTCTAAAAGAAAAGATTATGTTCTTCTATTAAGGCATTTACAAAGCAGTCTGTAGGTTGAATATTAAGCACAAATCTTTTGGCAAGTTTGTGACATCTAATTTTTAATTCCATAGTTTCTCATAAAATGCTTAAATGTAAAATAGTATATACTGGKGACTTAAAGAAAATATCATGCAAACTTTAATGACTGCTGTACAGAAATGAATGTTTCCTTGTCTTTTTGACAATCTCCTTGTAAAGGCTGGTTCTATACCAATCCAAAAGAAGAATAAGTTAGCGTTTAACAATTCAATACCATTCATTTAGAGATTCATGTTTGGCTAGACAAATTAGTTCAGAAAAAATCAYATACAGCTAACCTTCCTACTCTGCGAAAATACTAAATGCATTAAAAAGGAAACTATAAGAAACATTTTGAATTATCTACATATTTACAGCATGTAGATAGCTTTTCTCATCTTTCCTACTTAAAGCAGTACATAAGAAATAGTTTTTCACCCTGCAAGTGGATGGTTGGCCTTATAAGCCTCACATAGGCAAGYTGATTATCCAAAGGAGGACTAATTACAGTATATTATCAGTCCATACACAGAATAGAGGTTCTGTAAGTTAATTGTTAATTTATATCAATGAAATTATATATTGCTCCATACTTCATTAAAAATCTGGCAAAAATGCAGACTAATTCTCAACAGTTATTAATTTCAGAATATATTTTTAGCTATTATTTAAGATGCAAAATAGCTTCTTTTCAACAGTGACTCATTCAAGTGAAGCTCACAGACTGCGTTCAAACTATTATGGTAGCATATAATTTTTCCTCAGACATAAGGGCCGTGTTGCTTCTAAAGAAAAAAGCACCATAAACTTCACAAAATACCCTATTGATTTACACAAAAAAAGACACAAAAAGTCTGTTGTTGACTCACTGCCCACTACAGCTAGGAAAAAAAATCATCATTTTTTAACTGGAGATTGTCTTCCGCTTGCAGTTTACAATCAATGAATAGGACAGAGGTGATAATAGCTGACACTTTCTGCTGACATATTTGTTCTGTATACTAATAAACATCTGAGACAAGCTAAAATTGTTGAAAGCAGAACAATAGAAGAAAAACATTTCTTTTCCCCTAAAGGCTATGGAAAAAACATGCAATGAAAATAAGTATTCCTAATGTTTTGAAATAGAGGAATGGCTTAAAATATCCTATTTTTTTAAAATGCCATTACAGACAATAGGTGAACTTTATCCTTAACATAATTGCCATCATTATCTAAGTTAGGTTTCTATTAACATAACAGTTGTACAATGTGCTTCTAGTTACTTCACTAAGAAAACTAGAAAACAGTAATAAAATACCAATTTTTCCATGATATCAGTGCCAGACCTGTTAAAGAAATGTGYTCTAGAGAAAATAAGTATCACCTAGCAATTTCTTTCAATATATCTTTGAACACAGGCCCCTGTAGCTCCATATTGCTTGTATTGTTCTTTGAAGAAATTATTTTATTCAAAATGTAAAAGACAAATACCTGTCTTGATATTAACTTTATAAAAGATTTTTTTTTTTACTTTTTATCTTGTGTCAACCATTATTTTTGTGCTTTTTAAACTAGGACTTTTTTTGCATAATATGATTAGACAAGATTTTTGTTATGTAATTATCAGTGACTCTAGATCACTGGAACCCTTCCATCTTGTGTTTGTTCCTAACAGAAGAAATTAAGACAAAGGCATGAGCAGTAAATAGGAAAAGTAGCCCCAAGAAGGTCAGAGAACAGATCCTAAGAGACATACCTTCAAACCAATGTTTATGGCCACAGCTCCCATTTAATTTAATTTAATTTCAGACATTCTCATCTTTCACTTAAAGAAGGTATTTCTAACATGTGCTTTCAGTGTTTTAGAATATGACCTGAGCACAACTTATGTTCTGACAGCTAAAGTGATACTTCTGGCTATGTGCCATCCTTTGCACACACTCAGAAATGCTCACAACAATTGCTCTAGGAAACCCGAGTATGCTAACATTGCCCTAGCAGAGGATTTTATGGTAAGTGAAAAAAACTCCTGCACTGTCCTAACTAGATGTATGCAGGTATACAACTTTTGGTGAATACTACTGCTATTCCTGCTTACTCAGGTCAGCAAAAAAGTTTCTGCGTCTATTCTCACATTCCCTCTGATAAAGCGGACAGGAGATGCAATTGCTTAAATAGAGCATTAAGAGCTGYGATATATGGACAGATCATGGGGATCCCAAATAAATAGAAGTGCCTCAAACCCCAACACATTTTAGCTAGAACTAATTCTGTATGCTTAGAGGAGCAGCACTGTGATCCACAGGGTGTGTAACAGTATTCATTTGCTTAATGGCATTTGTGTCTGAAGAGAGTGTATTTCAAAATCTACAGCAATGAAAATCTCAATTCCTAAAACTACAAATGCCTTTGAAAGGCTATAGTACCAATTTACCTCACAGGAAGGGCCAGGAAAAGGATAGTATACAGTACTAAAAGAAAGTTAAAGTTGCAGATGAGTCTTAAAGACCAATAGGAATACCCTATGAAGTAATGTGTCACATAAAGACATGGTTTGGAGTAAAYGATAATTTACTCCTTTTTGAATTAACTAGTTCTGGAGCCTTTAGGAGAGCTTACTCTCATGTTAAGCTTGATAAGCACATGACCRTTTCTGTCTAAGACAGTTATCTGGGGTTTGTTTACCCAAATATCAATTAACAAAGTTWCAGATGTGCAAGAGCTGGCATATGCAGAACTCATCAGTCTTACAGGTGAGATCTTGCAGGTCTCACCTGTCTAAGCAGCACTATACAAATTGACTAAACTCCTTCCAGTGCCAGGTCACATCTGAAAGCAAAGTAGCCACATTCCTGTGATAGGAGATCAAATGAATAATGCACTCAGACAGCCTGATAGTTGACTATGTATTAGTAATGGGGGTCATGATGTGATAAGTGTCTGTGCAGACTAGTCCATTAGAACTTATCTGTGAGAGGGTTGGTGCTGCAGGTGCAATTGAATGGATACAGCTTGACTCTGGCACTGCATGAGAGCTAATCAGCCCTCCTGGGATCTGGAGATCCCAGATACTACTGATCTTTGGAGACAGCATGATGGCTACTTGGATAGATGACAGCCACAGAAAGCACTTTCCAATATCTGGGAGCAAGGAATGCAAAAATAAGTTGAAATGTTTTTAAAGTATGATAGGGAGACCAAACATTAAGGATAAAAGTTGTCTTCCAGCCGTTACTTCGTTACCTTTCTCTCTGTATGACTTGCAACTTCCTCAACAGTACACTATTTTTTTGCTCCGAGATAAGATGTTAATATGGAAGGATTAATTCTGGAAGAGAAGAAAAAGTTGCTGTAGTGTTTCTCCATTTCAGAGCTCCCCTCCTCAAACAGGCTGCACCAATGACAATGCATGATACAGCGTGAAATATATATATGATCACTGTATCCTCTTGATGGAAGTGACACCTCCCGTAGGGAGCAGAAGACAGTATCTGAAATTGTAATGCTGCTTATATGTAACACGCCCTTTCTGCACTACACATATAAGACACCAGTCAAGAAAAAAAGAAAATCCACCAAAAGAGAAGAACTAGGGCAAYGAAAAGAAAAACTAAAAAGATGGGAAAAAAACCCGATGACATAGTAATGAACATATTGTACTAAGACAAGAATATCAGAGGAGAAGGCATAAAAGACAGACACAGGGAATCAACTGCAATATTAAAATGCTTGATATTTAAAGATGAAACAAAAAAGCAAAATGAGATTAGACTTAGGGAAGAAAGTCTAATGAAACTGTAGAACCCTGAGGAAAAAAMMAAMMAAAAAAAAAAAGAGTAACAACTGTAAAGAGAATGAGAAACAGAATGTCATATATCAAAAACTTACACAAATTTGGAAGATTAAACATAAATTAAAATTATTTGAGTGTTCAGTTTAGTTTTTGGTGTGAAGACCTTTTTTTTTCTTGGAAGTAGGAGGAAAGAATCAGCTTCTGATCTCCAAATCAGTCTAACTATTGGACTGAGTGCGAGTTCAGAAAGCAATGGATTCTTCTCATCCTGCTTAGGGCTGCTCATGGCGAAACCATTTGTTTAGAATTCTTCAGTTCCAACTTTTTAAGCTCCTATTGACCGTGCTACATTGGCCATATACTGTCCCTATGATAAGGGTAATATAAGAAACAGAAACAGCAAATATCATTAACTCTGAAAACACAAGTCCTACCATATTTTTTAGGACAGCTTTTGGTTCCTGCTTTACTGCCATAATGGAAGTTGACAGATATTTTAATAAGGAAAAAAGATGAGAAAAAAATTAATTTTGCAAGAGCTGACAACACTGTATGCATCTTTCAGAATTGTTTTGTTCAGTTTATTCAGTTATTTAGACCACTAACAATTGAAATTATTTGTTGAATTAGAAATTTATAATCTTTACATTTCTTGCATTTATTTTAAAAATGACTCTCANTTTTTTTTGGGGGGGGGTTAGCTCTTGTCTGGCTCTGATATAAGAACAAGTACTACTTACCCATATCTCCATATCGTCCCACTCATGCCAATTCATTTCAAAACAGATAGAAGGTCTATAGTTTAAACATAAGTTTAGATTTAGCTTTTGCATCAGGACATCTAATTAAATTTCCATAGTATTTCGGATGTAACTTGTATTCTACATTAGCTCATCTCTATTTTACTACTCTGTTGGGATATTTTTTAMGTGAGCTTTCTGGACTACATGCAGACCCAATACTACATCTTCTTTGCTTTGTTTTTATCTATTTAATTTTATACTTTCCATAAAGCATCAGTTGGAAACATAGGTAACTTTCCATAAACAAGAAATTCTAACTGTTTAGACCCGAGGGTGACCATCAGTTACTTAATTATTTTTTCCCCAAGTTAACTGAACCTCTAAATACCCATGCATTAGTTATAACTTCCTTAACAAAATTTGTTAAATGCTGACACTCAGACACTTCTTCAGAAATTTGACAATAGGGAAAGCAAATGGCAAGTAATCCATGTAACAATAAGATCCATAGATTGAAATGGCTACTTCAGAATTTGCTTCTCTGTCTCTGCATTGGTGCCCTTTTCACACATCCAAAAAACCAGTCAATACAAAATGGGAAAGTTGGAATTAAAATTTACCAGTAAAATCTGGTTTTATTAACTACAGTAAAGAACAAAAATCAGTGAAAATGAAAAGGCTGACCATTTCAAAATGAGAATTTGTAAGTTTTCACTATTTTCTGAAAAGCTAAGTCAACATTCAAATGCACAAGCCAAAACATGAAATAACTGAGTAAAAACACAGCTTAGGTATGTCTTTTATATCTAGCATTGGCTTGCATTCGTTGTTCCAGGGCTAAGCAAGGGAGTACAGAGATTACTACTTGATATAGATAATACTTAAAAAATACCCCAAACCCTCAGAAATTCAACAGAATGTTATAATGTAACTTTATTAGACTGTACTGTAACATAAAAATTATTTAAAAATCTAAAGCTTAGGCAAAAATTTTACAAGGTAAAGCTTTATTAAATTACTAAAGTATCCTGTATGTTTGAAAACAACATTTAAAGACAATAAATGTGCTTTGTATATATTTTCTGTAGCATTGGAAAGTATTTGAAAGTGATTTTTTGGTATCCCAGAACAGTAAGTTGCAACCGACTTGAAGCAAGCAATCTTAAACAATAGYAATAATGATATAACTAGCTTTTAATGTCTGAACTGAGATGTGCAAGAAATACAAACAGTATAAAAAAGTTTCATGTTATCAGGATTACCTTTAAGAAATGTTCTTTGCATCATTCTACTTTTAAGCTACTGGTATTTTTAGGAAGGTCAAAATGCTGTTTTAGTCCAGAGTGCAACTTTTTTCTATGTAAGTAAAAGATTAAATACATAATGTCATATCATGAGAAGTTATCTGGAATAATTTTTTATTATAAACTGCTGTGTATATGTGCTGATTTTCATTTCAGTATGGTAACAGACTCAGTATTTAATGATCACTAGCAGCAAATCTCAGTTTTTATCTGTAAATTAGAAATCTTAAGTATGTACTTCCAGGCATCTGAATGTTATAATCTTGACGAGCAGCACAGAATAAAGACATACTTATTTTGTTTGCATGATCATGAAAAAAGTAACAGAGAATCATGTCAAAGTACTGAAAGAGTAAATACTGCTTAAATCTGCATAGAAAGTAAGAAAACTCCAAATAATAAAGAAGTTTGTGGGGGAGTACACAAGATTAAATAAGCCATTATTTTATGGGAGTGAAAGGATGTTCACTGTGCTGTTCTTAAGTGCTCTACAAAGGTTTTGAACTCAGCTAATTTATACGGAGCTTTGATGGGCCTGTCATGTAATACTTGAGCTGCATATGTTTTCTGAGAATGTTAACTTACACTTAAATGAAAAGAAAGGTTGTCCAATTTATACATATCTCAAATTTAAAATGTTGTGACAGTAAGTATATTTCACATCAAGATGCAGAAGTTACACATTGCAAAAGAAAATATGCATCTTACTTTGGGTTTGATGATGGCTGACAGGGGTTAAATTAGATTTGCAGAACTGTACATGTTTGAAAGCAGAATTTCCTACTAAACCTGAAGAACATTGAGGCTTCTACTTTTTGGCTCCAAGAGAACGACCTGCCCAATCTGATGTGTCTGCTGCAAATGAAAAGAAAATGAAATCAGTTCAAGCATAACATGGTAATTTATGGGGGTGGTAGAAAACACTATTAGAAAATTTCCTCAAAATTAAATGAGCATAATGTGGCATAACTTCTGTCTGGAGTGAATATTGGTATGATTGGTCTTCAGGTAATGAGTGTTGGTCATGTGAGAGAAGATCTAAGGTGAGATGGAAAGGGAAGGAATGGAAAGTAAGATTTTTTTATACACGCAACACGTGGAGAATTACAGATGTTTTTTATATCAATACAAAAATCTTAGCAAAAAATGTGTAACAGTCAGGGCCAGCAGCAATGACTTATTAATGTTATTACCTGAGGACAAGGCTTATTTCGAGGTAAAAATGAATTTATTTGTTTCTTCTCTCCTCTACTTCTCTCATGTTAAGAGCGCATCAGTTAAGTGGTAACATGATGTGTGACTTAAATCTCTCAGTCAATAAAAGACAGAATTATTTCTCATCTTATCCCAGCAGCACTCCTCCCCTTATACTGCCAATTATTTCCACCTTAATTGTTGCTATCTACAATCATTATACGCTAAAGGTACTAACTACTCTTTCCTCACCTCTCCTCTCTCCCTTCCCCCCCAACAGGTAATACTCTCTGCTGGCCTCTTACCAGCTACATTTTTATGTAGTTCATTTCTCATGGCTTTTATTTAGAAATCCTGTTCCACCAGTATTCAAACTTTGGCTAAAACTCAAAACCTGACACCTCTCAGCTCTATTTTGCAAATCCCTCAACACTAAAACCACTACAGTTTAAATTATCATTGTGAATACCACTAAGTTACTGAAGTTGCTGTTTCTATCACTGTAACATCAGTTGTAAATCTTCAKGTTTCCATACCCAGCTGGCAGAAATCCCTAAACACTACGCCTTCTGCCTGATCCGCTGAACCTTCCTGATTCCACAAGTGTGAATATCATCAATTTTCTGACCCTCATCGCCAGCCTTTCTCACTCCTTTCCTCGAAGGAAAACTCATCAGCTAAGACAGCACAAGTCCTGCCACCTGTAAATTTTTGCTTTAGTTCTTCAAAACATCACAAACAGCCGACTTTACCCACCGATTCCCCAGATCTGCCATTTCTCCAGCCTTTCAGGCCAAATATAAGGCGACGACTGAGAAACCTGAGCTGYTTCCCACCACCAAGACAGGCCAGAAACTTCTGATCACCTCGGGCTTCCCCAGTGCCAGTGCGCGGGACCCCTGGCTGCCTCAGTCTCCGCCTGGTCCTGTCCTACCCCCTCCCCTGGATACGGGAACCCCAAATTCCTTCAAGCTTTCCCCGGAATCACGGTAGTTTTTCAAATTATCTCATTTTTCCGCCCCGCCTGTTCCTCCACTGCGTCAGCCTGCTCCCGTTTCCCTTCCGCCGCCGCTCCGGGCAGACAACC
>NW_028186523.1:5766970-5872904 GCF_003343005.1 Rhea americana
TCCCCGGGCGACTGGTGACGTCGGCCGCGAACGCTGCGCTCCCATTGGCTCTCAGGCTGGCGAAGCGCGGCCAATCGCGGGGCGAAGCGCGGCTGCTCGCGGCTGCCCCCTCCCCCCGCTCCCTTTGTGGCCGGCCCCTTGGCGCGGAGGGGGGGCTCGGCGGCCCGCGCGGGCGGGGTCACGTGACCGTCTGTTTACATCCTCTCAGCTGTCGGGGGCCCSTCCTCCCCTCGCGGCGTCTCGCAGCGGCGCGGGCAGCGGCGGGACGCTGAAAGGGGGCTACCGGGGGGCSCTGCCACCCTCCGCTCCGGCCGGGCGCGGGGGCGACCCCCACCCCCGCTGCGCTCCGCGTAGGCGGCCGGGGCGCCCCTGCGCCTACGTCTCTCCTTTCCCCCCCCCCCCGCCAAGGAGAGGAGAGGGGGTCTCGCCGCTCCTCGCCCCGGCGCGGGGCCTTGGGGCGCGCTGCAGGACGGTGAGTGCCGTTCGCGCGGAGGTGGCCGCCCGAGAGCCGGGGCGGGCAGTGGCGGCGGCGGGGGGGGAGGGAGGATCGCGGCCAACGGACGGCGGTAACGTCTGCGGCGCGGCCGGAGCGGGGCCTCGCGCCCCCCTGCCCCCCCCCCCCCCGGGCGCTCCGGTCCCGCTGTCCGTTGGCCCCGCGCGCGCACGGCCTCGGCGCGCGGGGGGGGGGGGGTGGGGGGGGCGGTTCCGCGCCGCCGGGACGGGGTGAGGGCTGAAGGAGTCGGGCCTCCCTCGGGCCTGCGGGGAGGGGAGGCCCGGGACGGGCAGAGCGCGTACGCCCTCGGCAGCCCGTTCCTCCTCCTCCCCTGCGAGCGCCGCCCGCCGTGTCCCTTCGCTGCCTGCGTAGTAAGTAATCCCGGGCCCGCAGAGGGTGTTCGTGTGGCTGCCGTGGGTCAGAGCAGGTGTGAGGGGACGTGAATTTAGTGGGGAGAGGGGTTGGGGAGGAAGAGGACTTGTCCCCCGCAGCGGTGCCGAGCTCTGCCTCCTCCCTTCGGAGTTCTTGGCGTTGGGGGAAACGGAGCGGGGCCGGGAGCTCGCATGTTTTCCCTCTCAAGGCCTAATAACGTCGAGTATTGTAGGGGGGTTGCGTCTTCGAGGTCGAAGCATTGTGGAGGGAGCAAATGGGATTGTGAAACAACGTTTTGTTTTGTTTCAAGGAAAAAAGCTGTCGGCCGGGGAAGGTTATTTCTTGCCCTCAGAAGTGGTGGTGTGGCAGCAGAGGGAGGAGAGAAATACTTTGTTTACACACATGAAGCGTATAAAACGCAGGATAACTGGTTTTCGTCTCTTACGCCAGAGCAGACAGACGGTGTGCGTCGCTGGCGGCAGCCGCGAGAAGATGCAGAGGATGCCTCAGCCCCCCCCCCCCCCCCCCCCCCCCCTTTCCATAAACGCACATTTCGTTTCTGTTTACATTGCGGTCTCGGCTTCGGCGGAGAGCCGCGCAGGGGGAGGAGCAGGAACTAGCTCCAGGGCAGCCACCCGCTCCCGCGCCTGTTTTCTTTGTTGTTATCTGCTCGGGGGCGGCGTCCTGGGGTCACCTCTGCCTGCAGCTTATCCGCCGCCCGCGGTTAGCGCCGGCCCGCCTCGCCCGGCGCCGCGGGCCGCCGCTGCTGTGCCCGGGCGGCTTTGCGCCTCGCCTCCGTCGCCGTCGCCCTCCGCCCCCTGCCTCGGCCCGTTTCGGAGGCTCGAGGTGAAGTTTGAGCAAGGGGAAGGGAAGGAGCCGTGGCATTTCTGAGAGACGCAGTCGGCAGCCTGCACCTGGTTTGTGCGGCTCTGCCCTTTTTGCCAGCGAAATGGAGAGAAATAAAAAGAGGAGGGGAAAAACCCCTGAAGTATAATAGAGAAGATTTTTTTTTTTTCTTGGTGGTGAAAGGCAAAGGGAAACATATTTAGAGCCTTAAGTAAGGAAGGAGATGACGCTGCTGCACTGTGGTGATAGTGCATGTGTACCTGCAATGCCTTTATAACTACTATTCTGTTAGAGGGTGTAGTGTGTATCCCTGTCAAGTTTTTACTCGGGTCAAGGCCAGCTGAGTTGCACACTTTGCCAGGGAGGTAAGGTTTCTTCTGATAAYGCGCAGTAAACTGTGGCCACACAAAAAAGTCACAGATGAGGGTAGTCAGCACTTTAATGAATTGATGAAGCTACTCAATCCCTCTTGACCTGATTCCCTCCATATTAAAGAGAATGCTTTTAAGATGCAAAAATCTAGTGCTTAGAATTAGTAAATACTGAAACTGAGAGTGCCTTTGTAACTCTAATTCATTATTCATTGTAAATGAATCATAATGTGTGATGCATTTTTTTCCACAGGACTCTTACCTTACTCTGGGCATTGGACAGACTGTCTCTGGAATGAATCAGACTTGAATAAATTTTCTCTGTAGGACTCCTACCTGATTTGTTGGAAAAGCTTGAAAAACATTTTGGATGTGTAGGTGGACAAATGTGTGAAAAGTCCAGAACAGAATCTTAACTAACTTGGGAAGAATAAAGAAAATATAAAGTAGTAATGTAAGAAATATGCGAGTGAGGTCAGAGTATCACAATGAAGGCTTTGGAGATGGACACTTAGCCAGATGTTCTTGATAATGGTCAGTGCCCCTCAGAAATGCAAGGGAGAACAATTGGATTTTGTTGAGAGGTCTGCTAGTGAGAAAGATGTCATCAAACTGCAGAAACAGAAAAGATAATGTAATACTGAATTTATACCCTGGACAGCTGAATAATATCTCTGTGTCTCTATAGTGTTAGGTTTCTTGCCATCATAATYCCATGTCTTCAGAATCCTGGTAAAAATCTTTCAGCCTCTGTTAAGTGGCTTTTCTGTTTTTAATCTAATCTTGGTGTTCTCTTTTATTTCTTGCTCTAGATATTTGACCAAGTCGTGCCATTTTTATAATACTCATCTTGCCATATTGATGATTTTTGTTTTATCTTCTGTTTTTCTTTCAGTGACTGCCAAGCCCCAGCGTCTCCTTTAGAAAGACTTCTGTGTAATAAGAGACTAAGAATAGAAAGCAACTACCAGACTTGCATCATAGTTTTCTGTTCATGTGGTGGACGATACCAGAGTAGTCAACTTGCCTATATTTTGGTGACCTAGAAGCGTAGCTGGTTTGAGATCGTACATGGGTATTCTGAAACTACAGGTAGGCTTGGGCATAATATTGGTGGAAGTCTCAAGAGAGCGTTATTTATTCTCTGTGACTTTTCTTAGGCAAATGTGAAAGAAAACAATAACACCTTAACTCTGCCAAATTTCAAATTCCTACTCTGATGCATAGTTAGTAATACAATGTTTTCCACTCCCCCCCCTTCAGAGATGTTCCTAAAACTTAATACAGAGAAAATAATTTTTTTTCAAGCAATGTTTCAGAAAGTTTGATGTTGTAGTTCAAGATTTTTCCAAAGCAACACATTAAAAGTAATTTTGAAATTAGTATCCAGTATGGGAATATGCATCCTAGTTTTCAATGCATTGTGGAAATAACTGGAAAATACAGGTATTGGCCTGCAGTGTTTCAGGATGAATGTCTTTATCCTGACTCGTTCTTTTAATTTCCTACTTTGTTCTCGTTTTCAATAGTAATGTCACAGAGATCTAATGTTTTGTTGTGCTGTACTAAAAGTGATTCTCTGAAGCTGGTCATTAATTAGCTCATAGTTTAAGAAAAATCCCTTGAAATCTACAGGCTTGGCACAGTCCTTCCTGCTAGCATCAGTGAATATTATCTGATTATTTTACCCATTTAGAATATAAAATTAACAATGCAAAGGCTGGAAGAATGTGTGCTATTTTGTTTTGTAAATGAATAATCAGACACATGATTTGCCTACAGGCACTTGAGGCATCTTCTGGCAGGGTTAGAAGTTGATCTGTGTGCTTTGTCTTTTCTAACAAAAGTGTACCTTGTGAAGTAGTGACTCAAAAAGCAGCATGAGGAGATATTTCTGTTTCTGTGCTATTTGTTTTAGTTTTATTAACTGTCCTTAAAACAGTGGTGTAGGAATATTTTGTTACATTGTTTTACTATCAGTCCACGTTTGATAAATGTCTGGAAAAGTACTGATCAAATGGGAGGAATGTGAGCTTTTTTTGAAGGAGAGCTTTTTTATTTAACTACTTCACAGAAGCGTGATAATACATTTTTATTTCTTCCTTTTTCTCTTGGAGCTCTAGAGAGTGAAGCAGTTTGTATTAAATGTGGGTATAATTGCATTAAAACATAAGGAAACAGCTGCTGTGCTCCATTTCCTGTAAGGCTTATTTGTATGTACTGGATGTTAATGAGAGACTTCAGGCCTACTGAACACAAGTTCTTGTGTTGCTCATGCTATGTTGTTTTAAGAAAACTGGGCTGGACTTTCAGGCATTGAAGAATTTGTAGCAGCTCTAAGATGTTGAATATCATTTTTTTCCCCAGCAGTAAATGATTACCCAGCTGCCATTCAGAAGAGTAATGTTATTTTTTTCCTCCTTTTTGTCTTCCTGGTACATCATATCAAATTTCTATTTGAGAGTCAGTGTTACTACTTCAAAGTTGGCAGTGAAGTTAAGTCATTTAGGAGCTTAAAATCCTGATGATTTTGTGTATTGATCCMTTTTTAAAAAATATGTTCAGATATCTGATTTGCAAGATGCATACCATCTCTTATAGGAGCTTATTGGAAACTTGAAAAGTAACAAAGTATTTATACTCTTAAAATTTACAAGGACTAAAATGTCTTTAAAAGTTGCAGTTAATCCCCAGAAACTTGTTTCTGAAGCAGGAGGTATTGGAAGTTGTTTTTAGAAAACATTATAGTTCTGTTACTTTACACCATAATTGAAAAACAAGTCAAGTATCTCTTAAAGAATTATATCTGTCCCTTAAATTTATGCCCCAAAACATAAGCTTTGCTTCCCTATGAAGATAAAACAGTGTTTTAGAAGTTATTGTAGAGCAGTTAAACATCACTACCAACAAAAAACCCCTACAGTCTTAAAATAGCGTAGAGGTGACATCAGGAGTCACCATGGTAACTTCCAGTCTACATATTCTGATGTATTCTTGGGTGGAGGAGTTGTAGAGTGGGGAAGTGAACATGCAACAAGAATAAACTGTTTCTCTAGTTGGAAGGTTGTTTTGTGGCAGAAAATGACTTGGACTGCACTGCTCATAAGATGCTTTTAATGAGGGCTAATTTTGAAGATCTGGCTTTGCTTTATATAAGACTTAGTGAAGAAGGCTAGTATATTACAAATGTGGAATACTGATTTCTGTGAATTGTAGGAAGATTAATTTTGAGATGGAAAGGTAACTTAATACTGAGGCTTAGGATTTTTTTCTGAATTCTTACATTGTACTCAATTTTTCTAAAGCAGTATTTGTTCAGGATATTGTTACAAAATTATTGCTAAACTTGGATTTGCAAATCCTAGTTTTTCTAGGGTATAACAGAAGAGAAATGAATTTAATGTTTAAAAGCTTCTTTGTTACATTCTGGATTGTTTCACCGCAAAACCGTACAAATGAGCTTAAGCCTAGATTCAAGTAGTTTGATAGCAACATGGGATATTAGTTCCACACTGCAGATACCAAAAAATACTTTAACATAGGTGTCTAGTTGTATTTTTAGGTGCTATGGAGTATCTGGTTGTCAGCATAGAGCTGTTAGGTATGTTACAGGATCTACTGAAGACCTTTCTTCTGTAGTAAAAGTTAAATGCCAGGCAGGATAAATCTAGAGATAAGTGATAAGTCTCTTCTCTTAGAAATTTTTTGGCTGATGATACATCAACTTTCCTGGTTGCTTTTCCTGTTCCAGCTGTCATATTCCTTTTCAAGGACACTTCCTTCAGCCTTCTTTAGTTTCTCTGTACTGCTTAGGAGTTCTTAACTCACATGATGACAGCAGCTTTTCTTCTGCCCACACCTTGTCCTCTCTTCCTCCCCATAAGTAAGAAGTTAGACTTCTAAAGCTAATTGCTGCCATAGCATAGACCAAATAGCTGGTAATTACCATGAGCATCTAAAATGGCACTAGAAGTCTGTGTTTCAAAGCACCTAAATCACCTCTCCCATATCTCAGTRTTTTGTTATTACTGTTACTGTTGAGGACTATAGCAAGACAGTGGACTGTGCATAATTTTAATGGGAAATTAACCACTTTTGAAAACTATTGTCAGGATGGATAGAACAACTTGGTAATGCTGGATAATTTTCGCATCTGGAGGCATTTGACAGTGTCATTGGGGAGTTTGTAGCTGATGTCTATAACTGCTTTTATAGATTAAGAGGTAAGAGGTAAAATCAAATTGGAGTCCTGTAATAGTAGTTTAAGACAGTGAGAGGAAGTATGTAATGTTATATACAAAACATATATGCTAGTGAATGTAATTATTGAAAATATCTATATAGGTATTCACCTTCAGGCAAAACAAGTAATGTTTGTTATTGGTTGCAGCTGTCTTCAGGAGTGAAGGGGGACTTAACTTCAAAGAGAACATCTCGTAGATGACATGTCTTATTTGATTCTTTGTATATTTTGTTCTAAAAACAGAGAGGTTTATAGCTACCATATATAAGGTGAGAAAGTTATTCAAACTGTTTATGCTAATAATCAGCTAGTAAAATCCAGAATATCCAGAAAGTGATATGTTTGTAGTGTGCTTGTCCCAAATGAAAAGCTTCAGTCCCATAAATAATTGTTTTAACATGGGGAGAGGGATTAGGACCATGTGGGAAGGAGATGAAAAGGGGTTGCTGKTCTTATGACTTACTTGTGGTATATCTGTAGGAGATACTTTCAGTAGGCATTCAGAAATTACAATGCAAATTTCCTGACAAATGCTGGAAAGAAAAAGCCAGATAATACTGCTCAGTCCAGTGAGGGTCACTGTGCTATTTAATGGTCTACATATTGAAATCAAAAGAGCAGAGATTTGGAGGCCCTGTTTTGGTAGTCATGTCTGCAACACAACTGTCTTTATTTGAAAGAACTGGCTAACACTTGTGCAAGTTATGAAAGCATGAACTTCTAAGATCAATACATGAGATGCTTAGTTTCAGCAAAAAGTTTCCTGCATTATTAATAGTTTCATGTAGTCAGGAATGCTAAGYGTATTCTTACTAGGACATCAGTTTGCCATTGAAGGAATTGGTTTCCCTCAAAATCTTCCTCTGAGACTCAGAATGTACTTGTTTGCTCTTGTTGATGTTGGATTCTGTCAGGTGAAGTCTGCTAGCTCTTCTGCTGAGGCGTGTGACCTTGCTGTTCGTTTGCAAAACTCTCCCCTTTACCCTTTTGAAAATAAAACGAGTTGCAGATTTTTGTTTCCATTCAGAGTGGTCACCTGCAATGTACTTGCTTAATCTTTACTGTGGTGATGCTCTTTGAACAAACTCCAGATTTGTCATTATTGCAGTCAGTAGGTTGATGAAACTGGCAGGACAATGAAAAGTTGAGTTACTGAGTTTCTTTATAGCTTCCAGTGAGCTGACAGTTGCAGCATATGAATCCCACAGGCTCTAATCACTGCTTATTTACTGCAGTTAATAATGTATTCATTGTGACTAAGACTCATTACTGCCTAGTTCCCTGAGGTTGTGTTATCTTCTGGAATAACTCAGTTCTAAAAGTTCTCAGGAAAAAAAAAAAAAAAAAAAAAAAAAAAAACAGTGTAGGATTCAACTTCTCTGTTCTGGCATGCTTTGGATAAATGAGTTGTTCTTGGCATGACTAAAGCAGGTTATGTGACTGCAGCAGCCTCTCGTGTTACGATCTGTAAACTACACTTCTGTCAGGTGAAAACCAGGTGCTTTTCATGACTGAAAAGAAATTACGGGGTAGGGTTAAGGGGATGAAGATTTCACTTTTGCTGTTGAAGTGCACAGCTGCTACATGAAACAGTGGTGCAAGGTTATCAGCTTCCATTTTGTGATGAAATAGTTATCTGACCACCTTGAAATGGTTACTCAAGCATTTCAAAATGCTCTGAACCCAGACACAGTATATAGTCCTTAGTTACTAATTTTCAGGTGTGAACATCTGCAGTTGCTGGTACTATAAGTAACTTTGTAACTTTGGAGCAATATTTTTATAGTACTTCATTCTTACCTGGAAACAAAACAATGTATAAGAATTTTCAAATTAAATGTGCACATGTATTTTGCTTTTGGCCTTTAAAGAAGACCTGGGAGAGGTTTTTGTTCAAGTATTTGCCATTTTTGGCCGTACTAAAAACTGGTATGATTTCAGGCCCCCTTGAGGCTGCTGTTTAGAGACAAGAGGCAGGTTGGAACATTTATAAAGAGTAATTAATCACTTGAGCAAAGTTCTGAAATAATGACTAACAAGTTCTATTCAGTTTTAGGCATTGTTAACTATATGAAATTGTATTGTTTTTAATATTTACCATTTTTGAAAGCTGTATTTTGTAATCTTATCTAGAGAAGCTTGTCAATATCTTAGACTAGGCAGACTAGAAGTGAAATACAAGAGTAAGCAAACCAGTTTTTCTTATAAACTATTAAATGATTCCCTTTGCTTGCTTTTCCTCTTCTGTCCCTGTCAGTCACCTTTGAAAGGATACCTTAAGCCAAGACTGCTATAAAGGAATGTCAATAACAATGTAAAAATATTTGTTTTTTTCAAAGAGAGGATAAGTATAGAAAATCTTAACCTAAATGAAAAGGAAACATTCTTGTAGCTGTCTTATTTTTAAATTACAAGTCTTTTTTTTTTTCTATAACTGAACATGAGTTTTTCGTTAGTGCATTCTTTTTAGACTATGATTGAGAAGACAGCCAGAAGTTGTTTTTTCCTACGTTTATGCAAGTTTTTAACAGAAATCCCTTGGAACTCAGGTGAATAAACATAACTCCAGCTTCCTTCAAAAAGTAGTTAAACAGTTTCTTACTGGGCGTAGTTTTGTGTCCTTAAAATAAATCCATAGAATCCTGTCTTGGATCAGTTATTCCTTTTGAAACAGTCTGCTTAGGCGCAAAGGAAAGGTTATTTTTTGTTGTAGGACTTTGATCCTGATTTAGCTTTTTATATTTGAAGGTATTACTGATTCCTTAGTGCTATAAAGTAAAACTAGGCCCTGCTTATACACACACACACACACACACACACACACATATATATATATGTTTAGCCATATTAAATAGCTTCAAAATTTGGGCCATAAGGAAGCAATACATCTGTCATTATCAAAACTCCTGGTAACTGGGCTTGATTTAAGTGCTGATGACTTTTGAAACATGTTGAGGAAATCTGAGTGAGTAGACTGCAGAATTAATTTCAATATAAGGTTAACATTTGAACTGCCACTTTCTAGCAAGGGGCTTTCAAATATCACTTGCAATAATGGTTTCAGAATTATGTCTGACTGAATGTAAGTCTGTCATCTGAGTTTTCATTTAAGTGTGCACAGCTTTRTATGTGATGCTTTATATGGATCCTTTCAGTAACTGAGTGTAGATATTCAGTCTACCCTATAACTGGCACTTGGAGCATTACCTTACTTCCTGCACACATGCATGTGCTTGCATAGGTCTTTTAGTCAACCCCCAAACACCATGGTCTCCAGCAGTTGGTGTGGACCCTTAGTGCCCTCCAGTAACTAGCTCTTCCAGTTGTTTCCAGTTGTTTCTCACATACCCGCACCCCAGCACACCCACTACCCCTGGCTTCCAAGCCACTTCTCATGCTGTCTGGCTGATGCAGCTTGGTATTTGCTAGCCATCACACACTGATGTAGGAACYCTTCTCCACTCCCATTTTTGTCACCACAGACRTGCAGGCCCTGTGAACTGTGATCCCACTCCAGTTGCTGGCACTCAGACCTCTATATGTACACTTGTACACAGGATAGTGAGTCCCCTCATCCAGGAAAATAGAAGTAGAGTTTAATGAGATGACAGGACAGATAGTGATGACTAGATGCAGGGCATGGTCAGACAAGTGTACTGGCCAGCAGCCTGTTCACAGGAGACTGGCCCCTTTTATCCCCTTACCCCTCKGTTTTCCTACACTTGTTCCTCCCAGAACCACCCTGAAGCCTCCCTTTCCCTGCCTTTGGTTCCTCCTCTAAACCTCCCCAAGTAAGTCTTGTACAATCCCCAAGTGCTGTTTCTCTGCATCTTAKAAGAGGTCTCGTATCTCCCTATGCAGTGATGCCCCTCAGTCTGTAAGGTGCTCTGGAGAGCTGAACCCTTCCTGTTGACCAGGTGCTRGTGGCTCTCCTGGGTTAGCCCTGGGAGGAGTTGGGTCAYGGTGTTCATTTGGGTTCTCCCACCTGCCAGGCTGCCTCTGCTTTTTTGTGAGTGTGGAGATGAGCCTTTTATCACATAACTTTCAGTTTTATCTTTCAAATGTGCTGGAAAATAAGCTGTCTAATCCCATGTGAGCATAGTTGAATGCTTGCAAAAATGAAATCTGCAGTAGAAGTAACAGGCTGTCCATAGAARTGTGAATTAAAGTGATATTGTTAAAAAAGCAAAACTTACTCTAAAATGCTACCTTTAAGTAGATTTTTTTTTTTCCAAATAGCAACAGGAATAGGGAGAATGCTAGAATGACTATAAGAAATTGCTTGTGGAACTAGGTTTGGTAATGGTACTAATGCTCTAAACTTTCATTTGTAAACAGAGTTGAACGTATTTTCTGAACGATTTTTGCATTTGTGTAAAGATTTTGATATACTTTATAAATCCATCTATTTCATATTTGATTTGTAGGTCTTGATAGCTTTGATAAATGATACTTTTATCAGTTAAGAGCTGTGAAGGATGGATAATACTGGTTTTATATAAAGTAGGCACTGAACATTTTAAGTAAATGGGATTTTTGGATGAAGCTGAGCCATTTTAGGGGATGCTGTTGCTTTACAGATTTATATGGTGTACCTGCAGAATGAAGCAGACTGACATAGGCTTCTAAAGTGTGAGAAGCCTTGGAGATGCACAGATTTTGAGGATTAAAGGGAAGAAAGGTGTATTTTTTTTGACAAGATAAGTTAGAAGTAATTGTTAGATTTTTTTTTTCTCTCTTAAACCAGAGTAAAATTGGTGAATTCAATATGACTGTCTTAGATTGCATTAGTGAAAGAATTTACTGAGAGTATTACTGAGAGTATTTACTGAGAGAATTAATTGAGTAGAAGATTTTTGCATCAGAGTTCAAAGGAACAGAGAAGAGAAATGGAGAATGAGGATCAGACCTTACTTACTCGCCCCCCTTAAAGATTAAAGGCCAAAGTAAATAAAGTAACTACTTAAAAACATGCTATTGTATTATGCTGGAACATATCAGGAATCTAGTAAACATCTTGTTAATAAACCTGGAGTGTTTTTTTCCTTTTAAAGGACTGTGTGCCTGCATTACTGAAGATTTGTGTGTGTATATATATATATATATATATGTGTGTGTATATATATATATATAGAGAGAGAGAGAGATGAAGATTGTGCTTGCTTTCTCTCTGTGAGATACCAGATTCCACCTAGCAAAAACCTACTAGCAGATGTGCTATTGAGGGATGATAGCTCAGGTTTGGTACAGTAGACACCAAATTTTATCAATTTAAATAAACTTTGAGATTCTTTAGAGAAACATTTTGATAGTAAAATACTAAAAATTCTGTAATCTTACTACATGCTATTGTGATACTTTTGGAAAAAAAAWTCTCTAAAGCTAAAAAACCCAGAGGTCTTAGTACACTTGGAGCTTGGTAAAGTTTTTTTTTTGTCTGAAGTTGGACTACTATTTTTTTTTTTTTTTTGGTAGAGGCTGCAGTAAATACATAGCTCTAAGATGAGGTTTCAAGTGACAGGAATGTAACCATCTTCTATTTTTACACTTGACCTCGTTTCTATTTTCTTTTGCTAAAAGCAACAGGCGTATGTTGTTCTGTTGCTGCTGGAAGTAAGTTATTTAAATAACTTGAAATGTTTATGTGCAGCAAGCTTTCAAACTCCCATCAGTGGCTGAACTAGTGAATATATTGTTATAGGCCACATTTAGTCCTCTCAAAATTATATGAACTATGACTTGATCTGTTTAAGACTGGCTGCAGAGGCTACGTTTATAGTAAAAGGTTGGGAGAGTATGTTTCAGTTTTTGCACTAAACTTGTTTTGTATTTCATTCTAAAAGTGTTTTTTTTTTCCTCCTCAAAACTATTAGTTGTTTTATGAAGGTGATTCTGAAGGTAAAGGAGCATCATATTACTGTCTGGTTTAATGCATATCATTAATGTTCCACAGATAATCACTTATGTGAACTACAGTTCTGTGTTTTCTGGGACAGAGTTGTGATTATAAATGTCCTGCTAACTTGAAGTGAAGCTTCTTGGATCCCTCATAACAAGAGGCTTTAAAAGTAATATGTAAATCTTTTGAAGGCCTAGATGACAATGACTACTTGTGGATAACTTTAAGAACAGCATATATAAATATATATAAATTTATATCAGGATATTGATTTCTGCATCAAGAAAGCCTAACGTTTAAAARTGAAGTGTAAGCAATCAGATTGTCTGACTTTTTTACTAAAGAATTCAAGTTAAGTTTATCTTAAATTGTTTTGACTGTCTTCACATCACCACAAGCTTAGTCATTAAGTGGTTCCTTTCATAAAGAGAAATGGACTTTGGTTTAAAAACATTGAGGATTTGGTTTGTCCTTTACGTCAAAGGTGTCTGCTTAAATGGCGTATGATTAGTATAATGCTAAGCCCTGCAGAAATGTTTGTGTCACTTGTATGCCTTATGCTTTTTCAGACTGACTGAACAGGATTAGATTCTTAAGTTTTTTGCACATCTTATACAGCTCTTCTACTTCTTAACCGTTGACTTCTGTGCTTTATGTAAACCTGCTTGAAATGATTATTCTCTATTAAATACTCCTGTACAAAGTGATTGTGGAAATGAATTTTGCAGCCTGGCCATTCTGTAGCTAGCTGATTCCTGTGAAATATGTGCACATACAGCAGTTTCTTTTGAAAAGCAGGTGCATGATACAGACTAAGTGAATATCAGACATTTGTATGTTTTGAACATCACTGATTTCTATTTGTCTTAGGAAGTCCTGATATTTTAAAGCCTTGCCAGGGAACAGGGAACTAGCCAATATTATCTGGTACACCTTCTTTCTGTTGGTCTGTTAGATTCTCTAGAGCAGCTTCTTTTCTTTCCTCTTCCTCCCAGCGTAATAAAGCAGTACTCTGAGGTCTAATTTATACTTGGCAGGCTTAAGTAGTCTTGGCCTGAGAATAGGCAGCGCTGTAAGCACACCTATCAGGAGCTGACTCCTTTTAAGAGAGTATACTACAAGGAGACTGTTGCCAGCTTGTTTCAAAGACACCGCTGTCTGAGGAAGGATAGTGTGTTGCCTTCCCCCCTCCCTCCTGCCTCCATATTGGACATTGGGTTAAGCTGACATCCTTTTTCTTTGCTTAGGAGCTCTCTTAATGGAACTATGATAGRTTACTGGGTCATTGTAGGCTCTGCAGAGGGAGGAAGGAGCAGTTTGTGGATCACGCATCACCAAACTTCTTGGGCTGGTGTGGGAGAGAAACAGTATAATTGATTTGAAATACACAGCTGAGAGGATACTTCTGAACACACAAGTTATAAAAAAGCAGAACTTGATTTTCACTCAAAGACATATAATATCTTGAGATGGTGGTGTTACTAATTTCCATATGGCTGAATACTAGTCAGAAGCAACAGACTGGCACCTATGGAACCTATTACTGTTTTGTTGACRCTTACTATCAGTGTGCATTGTGAAAAAAAGCATGCTCGCTGGCAAGGAAGCATTACTGGAACTGTGTAGTTGCACCACTGCTGTCTCATACTGTCTCATAGGTGTCAGTTTTTGTCACCATCAGAGATACGTGTCTTTTTTTTTTTCTTTCTTTCTTTTTCTTTGTTAAGGGTGAACACTCTTCTCTGATATTTTAGAAATACATTGGAATTATTTCCTTTAATCTTGTGGATAGTGTCACTGGACTGACAAACACATAACAAACTTCAGTTATTTGGTTTTCTGTAATGATAATACTAGCTCTCAGCTTCCTCCTAGTTGGAAAAACTGATTTTTCAGAGGGCTGAAGAAAAAGGCTATTTTTCTATCGCTGCTTCTGCTCATCTACTTGATGTGAAGACGTGCTGGTTCTGGTGACTAAGCAGCAACTGATTATTGTTATCCATCAGTAATGGACAAACTCTTTCATGCCTAACAGACTAGTATCTTCTGCACAGTTAGTAATGTCAAGTGCTTAAAATCTCATGAGACCTTTGCAAACACAGTGGCTAGTCAGAGGATTCCAGAGCTGCTTATCTTATCAGCCTTTCATCCAGGCAGGCTTTTTTGTTTTATAAATAAGACCATTTCTTGACAAAAGTTTTATGACAGATATGGTTAAGTGTTAATTTAGACAGTGAAGTTAAGATATGAGCAGATCCTGTTAAGATGTTTTTTCCTGTGCCTACTCTCAATTTAAAACTGTTCATATAACACAAATGACTAGATTCAAAATGTTTTTAGGTATGGAAATCCCAAAGATCTCTTATAATTGAGGAGGAGAGAGGAATAGTCTTATGCAGATGACTGACAGATAATCTTTGCTAGCAATTAGAGTCACTGAACTAGGGCAGTGAGACAGCTTTCCTGTCTCAGCAGGGAGGTCTTACAGCATATAATTAAGAAAGGTCAGTTGGTGGCCCAAAGGGCATTCCAGGATATGAAGAACACTGAAGCTGGGTCTGTGGTGACCATAATGACAACTGTTGAAGAATCATAAGTGGTGCTGTTTGGTATCCCAAAGTAGATACACAGAGCATGACTTTTTGAGGGTATAGAGCTACTTAATCCTTGTTGGGTGTAATTCTGTGCTCTTAAATTCCAGAAGTTGTCCTACACCCTCTGGTTATCATCCCTGTGTGACATGTGATGGCACAGTTAGTGATCTCATGTGAAAACACTGAACTCCTATTTCTTTGTTTTGAAGTAGACTGAATTCAGACCACATTTATGTGGTGCTACAGATAAAGACTGAAGAAGAAACTTTTTGTGAGGCCAGGGAGGTTGAGCTTTGCAAATACATTTTTGAACATCCAGATTGTATGCAGTAAAGTGTACTGAGTCAGGATGTAAATAGGCTAAGCTGTCTATTAAAAATTTCATCCAGGAAACACTTAGAATTCTTTACAAATTTATTACCTTTTATTACATAGCAAAGTAAAGTCTTCATCAGAATTCCTGAAAACAGCGAGGTGCCTGGCATGTAGAAAATGCTCTTTTCAGTATTTACTGTTGCTGTCATATAAAGAAGATTTCAGATGAGGAAAAACAAATGTGATGTAGAAAACATACATTGTAGAAGAAAACATAGATTGAAAAAACATATCCCAGTCCAAAGAAGAAGAAAAGTTGTTTTTTTTTTTTTTTCCTGGGTCATCAACCAACAAAATTCAACTTCTAAAACTTTTGGTTCCTGTAAACTTTCTCAGTTATAAATAAATAAAAATCAAAAGCTCCAGTGGACATCTGGAAAGTTTGGTCCAAAAAATACAAATAAATGTAATCATCAAGGTTGAGCACATTTTTATAATGAAGTCTGCACAGGTGTCCTTGTCATTGCTTGCTCATGGGTTGAGTGCAGCAGGCTTCAGTGGCTCTCCTGAGACCTTAACAGTGTGGTGTTCAGTGTGTATAGGAGACTTAGGGTTGGGGAAGGAGGAGTGAGAGCAAATGCACACCTGGAAAATTTGTGTAAGCATCTTCTGGAAGCTCTTAAAGAGGATCAGAGCTTAAAGCTTTTATCAGGGGTGAATAACATTTTGTGCCTGTGTAGGTCAATGCAGCTCAGGTAAAAATCAGTAGTTGTAGCTTTCTATATTCATTTTGCTTAACTTAAATCCTGTGGTCTGTTCCTACGTTGCAAAGAACCTTGAAGTATGCTTTGTGGAGTGTATTAAATTGGAGGACTCACCGCACTTGACTTTGTATGACTTATTTCTGTTTAACCTGAAAAGCTTGAAATGATGTACTGAGCAGTGCATTAGTGAACAATAGGTTAGGAGTGAATATTCTCATTTCAGTGAGACAAGTCTTTCTAGAATACATACTTGAAAAGCTAATGGTATTTCCAATACTGAGTTTTCCTTAATTCAACAGGTAGTTTTACTATAGCTACCCTGGAAATGATTATTTTCCTCTTTTCTGAACTACTGTTCAGAAATGCTGTGGAAGAGAGGGCAGTTTAAATAGCAGTTGTTCTTCCAGAACAGGCAGGACTTCTTACTGCCTTTAGTTCCTATTTAGCAATGAGGCTAAAGCATAAGAGTTCTGGAAATGTTTTTAAATCCTGCATTCTGGAATACTTATGTTCTACAGTTTATTCTGATTTTGAGTCACTTGTTAAAGTCAATCACTTCCAGCAGAGCCAATTCACATTTTGGCTCTTTCCAGCCTTTGCCTGTTGTGAAGGTAATGGAATAATTTCTGTTTTCCTCTCATAGTAATCAGTCATTTTTCAGAAGGTTGTATTGAACCTCTGCTCTGCAGTTTGGAGTTTCCTTACTACTGGAGTTCTATCATAATTAGTTGAAAAAGGAAATTTAAATTAAAATTTGTTTTTTTTTTTTTTGTAGAAGTTACCAAAAACAGGACAAGAACAGGCAAATGTGCAGTCGTAATGAACTAGAGATCATAATTTGCACAAGTTGACTAACAGCAGTAGAAATGGACTGAAGTGTTTTAAGCCCATGTGTGCACGTGTGGACTTAATTTTCCACACTAAAAATGCTCCATAACTGGGGATAAGAGGGAATTAATAGCTGAATCCTGTGGTTTTTTTAAAGAATATTTTTACAGTTTCTTGTTACCTACTTAAAATAGGTGTGGTTCTCCTCCCCACACACATCCCAGATGGGGAAAGGGGATGCCTTACCAAGCAACTTGATGAATGCTGTAGTRCAGATAATGCTGTCACAGACTGAATTCAGTATTATGTTTGAATGCTCAGAGCTGACATTTTAATGAAAACAGTATATTCTTAGAATGCCTTAGATTTGAGTAGCACATTTATTTTCCATTTTGTTTTTCATCCTTTTAGACAAAGTGAAAGTCAGGATAGTAAAATCGAATAAGTTACATAGATGAGCCTAGAAAATATGAGGTCAGAATATTGCAAGATTTAAAGCTTGTAATGTAATTGAAATTGTGTGGATTTACAAAGGGCAAGGTTTTGTGTATCAAATTAACTTGATAACTTGGTAATATGGTATTTAGTTTGTGTTTAAGAAAAGCTTGCAGTCCTTGGTGACCTAAGGAGTTTATTTAAAGTGTGCAAATGTATTACTTGCAAGAATTCTGAAATGTGAAAAACTCATTTTCATTTGATTGAGTGGTAAACAGAAGAACTTACAAAGCTTACATTAAATTAGTAACTTCGTAGATGAGAGTTTATTTTTGTGGMTTCTGAAATGATGAATACAAATGCATGTAATTTGTCAGCTCTTTTGTAGCTTCACAGAGCCCCCAAACAACCTGTTTAATGTGACATCAGAAGAAAAATGAGATACTACTTATTGTATGAAGTTCCAGTAAAAATGATTGCAAGTTAAGTCAGGTACAGTTCAGAGATGTAATACAGTTGTGTGTAGTTTTAGAGATCGATTGAAAATTGTACTGACATTTCATTTTTAATTGTATGAGAAGAAACTTCCCAAGATACACTTCACCAACATTTAAAAAAACTTACTCTACGCTATTTGTGAATTCAAAACAATTTTTATTGTGGCTGGTTTTAATCAGTGAATGAATTTAAAGACTATATTGAAACTACAGCTTCTATTGGTTACTGGATTCCAAGGATTGCTAAGTCTAAAGACAATTGCTGCATTTTATGTTCATGTCAAGCACCCTGCTGCTTTTCTTCCAAAATTTCCGTACTTCTTGATATAATAGTCATCAGAATGCTACTCATGTTGTTTGTGAATATCACGTGTTTCAATTTAGATAGCATTGGCATTCCCAGGATGCTTTTTGTAAGCCTTGTGAGGTGTAGCTATGTAGAATTTGTGTATCTTAGTATGTTCTGTTTATCTTGGTTCTAGATCACCTCCCACAAGCAAACAGCTGCTTTTTCCTCTACTCTACTAAAATAGCTTGTAGGGTAGTTTCTTTTGTAAGTTTAAAATAGTAGCAGGTGTATCTTCAGACGCAAGTAACTTTACTTTCTGAGGGCAAGCATAAATGTGTTGATGGTAAGTGTCCCACTTAAACAAAAAAAAAAACTTCACTGCACAAGAGGTCACTTCCCTTTTGAAAAATCTGTATTGATCTGTATGTCTTCCCAGGTACTGGTATTTACAGAAATATTTCTCCAGCAGAGTGTTTGCTAATTGTTGCTGCAGAGGCTGGAGGAGGACACCATGGTTGAATAATTGAATCAAACTAAAAGCAAGTTAACTAAAAAGGAAGTGAAGAATGTCCTTGTTTTTATTTAACCTGTGGTCGAAAAGGGTGAGATTGTGTTTATCCTCAATTAGGGGAAGTCATCAACCAAACTTCCAACTCACCGCTCAGTTTTGCTGTATATGCTTCAGTCCAGAGCACCATGGATTGTAAGGGTGCAGGCTTTGGTTTTTCTTCCCTGGTGCCTCCAGTGCCAAAGTGTGCATCAAATCTTTACTTTTTTTTTTCCCTTTGAGATTCTGGGTGATAACCATTAATGAAGATGAAAGACTTGGTCAGTGCCATCAGTAACAAATCTCTGCTACTCCAGTAACCTGAGATATCAACCCTGAGAAAATAAAATTACAAAACACTTAACTCACAGCACTAAAACAAAATTTATTTATCTTGAAATGAGCAAATGTTATTTTATGAGGAAGCATTTCTTTGGTGGAACTAGTAAAGACATCTTCTGATAGAAGTTATAAAGATCTGTTGCAACCTGAAAGAATAACCATTTTCTTAACAGTTTGTGCATTACTTGCTCACCGGTTGAGCATAGTCAGTTGGTGAAGTTCTCCGTCTGGTGGTTGGATGTAGTGAATACATTCTGCAGGTGGGGCTAAGTGGTACTTCTGTTCAACAAATGTGGCAGCCATTTTAATTTTCAAAAAGCTTGGTGTTAGAGTTACTGTTCAAGTGTTCTTAAGCGTATTTCTAAAGAAAATTATGCATTGTTTTTAGGGTGGTAGAAATACTGTTTCTTATAGAACTATTGTTGTTTAGTCACTACTATAGATTATTTCAAACTCATTAGCTATCATTTGAGTCAATGGTTCATTAAAGTGTTCTGTGAAGATCAGTTTGTTTATCTTTTAGGTATGTTGCAACTGAGGACCTATGAGCAGACCTGAGATTTTTACAAATGAAACTGTACCTTCCTTCTTTCACAAATAAAAAGGAGCATGCCTTTTACATGTGTACATCCTGACACACACACACACACACACACACACACACRCACATCCTGAGAAGTGCACTGTTCTGCTTTCACCCAGGGTTTTCCTGCAGGTTGATCGTTATGCCAGATCAACTTTTGTTTTGATTTGGCTATTTACCACTTTCCACTTCAGAATATTAGTAAGACTTGTTTCTGGTTTAGATGGAAAGGTATTGCCTGAATGATGACTAGTCCTCAGTTTCCCCGTGATCTTACCAGGGCTATAGTAGCTGTGAACCTTCTCCTTCCTTCTTGCCTATCCGTTTACATATAGTGTGTGTACGTATATATGAGGCTAAGGGGAAGAGTTGTGACTGTATGATCTGGACTGGTAAATTGGAGTTTGCATATGTGAAATTTTTAAACTAACTATTAATCTTAGCACTGATATTGTACAGTTACTCATCTTTTAGTGACTTGGTGTTTTATGCAGATTAATACAGAGGGCAACAAGGAAACATTTCTATCAATCCAAACTACAAATAGAAATGAGCTACTTTTGTTGGAAGACAAATCCTGAAGAGAACTGGGATTTCCAGTATTTCTAGCTCCCTGCTTTGCAGAAAGAATCTTGAATTTCACAAACTTGTCCTGGGCCTCTAGCCCTGGATTCCTCAACTATCTTCTAGCAAAAAACCATGTTTGMCATTTTGTTTGGAAAATCTCTTCAAAATTACTAAATGTCAGTGCAGAATAACTTTAGATTTCTTTAAGAAAATGGAGACAGCAAATCATACTAAGAGTTTAACATGAAGTGATCAATGTCCTATGTTGCTGAGCACAATATGAAGTGCTGATGGTTGTATTTGATCTGCTGAAATTCAAAAGGAAAGCTGAGATGTTTAAACATCTTCATTTGGGATTTGCAGTTTGAATTTAGCATAGTTATCATCCAAAGTTGATAATGTGATTGCACAGACTTTTCAGTTCAGTGCTTTGCACTGTGGAGCAGTAAATGTCCCAAATAAACCAYTGCCTAGACATTTTGTGGCTAATGCTAAAACAATTTCACTTCAAGTATTCCCTTTCTTTGAATTGTTTTTCCCTCTTCCTCACCAGGTAACTGTTGCATAGAATCATAGAATCAGTAAGGTTGGAAGGGACCTCTGGAGAACCTCCCTGCTCAACCAGGGTCACCTAGAGTGTGTTAGGATTACATCCAGGCGGCCTTGAAGATCTCCAGAGAAGGAGACACCACAGCCTCTCTGGGCAACCTGGTCCAGTGCTCCGTCACTCTCACAGGGAAGAAATTCCCCCTCACGGTCAGACGGAACTTCCTGTGCTTCAATTTCTGCCCATTGCCTCTTGTCCTGTCACACGGGACAACTGAAAAGAGTTTGTCCCCGTCCCCTTGACACCCTCCCTTCAGGTACTCGTACACATTGATAAGATCCCCCCTCAGTCTTCTCTTCCCCAGGCTGAAGAGGCCCAGCTCTCGCAGCCGTTCCTCATAGGGCAGGTGCTCCAGCCCTCAAAATTAAAGCAAAATTCCAGGCTTCAGACTAATGAGAGGTGTGGATTTCCTTATGGATTTTGTATGTTTTTTTTTTCCTTTTTTTTCAAGGCTTGTGTCCTGAGGAGGCTATGCTAAATAACCCTTTAAGCAATACATAGTTAGGTTTAGCTCTCATGTCCAGATCTTCAGCATTCTGAACCTCTGAGTGATCCAGGAAACAGATCTGAAGGTAATGCAGTGCTGCGTTTCAGTTTTGTTCTTTATATAGCTTACCTGCCTGTAACTTTTTTTTTCCCTCATTCCTGCTTTTCATAGTCCACTGCTTTACTTGTGGCACACAGTAATCCAGTGTTGATTAAGCCATGCTCATACAGTTTAGTTGTATGCAATTCCACTAAAAATGTAAACTGTCTTACGGTGTTTTGCATTTGGATAACTTAATATACAAGAAACTAATCTTTATCACTTGTTCTTATTGTAATTGAGTATCCTGTTGGAAGTTATTTTGAGAAGATTAGTAGTCCTTCTTGGATCTTACCATTAAGAGAAGATAAAAATGGCACAAAATATAGGCTTCCAATATTGAGGCAGAAGATTTGATCCTTTCAGAAGGAAAGATAGAAAAAAATGTTAGCTCAAGGAAGTAAGGGAGAGGCCAAATAACCGTTTCAAAATATGGTTGCATACTCTTAAAAACCATCAGGCCRTAAAATTCCTTGAGTCTGAGGACACATTTGGATGGGGATCCCATTTGAAGGACAGTAACATCTTTGGGGTATCAGCTTTTTATGCAGTCACGAAATGCTTATTTGTGCAATAGTAGAGAAATGGCAGATGTGAGCAGTTTTGATTCCTGTCATTCATGACCTTAGCCACTCAGCTGCAGGATCTCTTGGAGCAAATAACTGTGCATACCTAGGAAGTGAAATACCTGTTTAGACTAAATTGATTCTATTGACTTATGAATATTTCCATGCACTTTTATGCCATTTGATTTCTTGGATGTTACAAATAACTGGGCTGTGTGGAAAAGGACATGCTTTGTTGCAGCCTATGCTGGTATGAAGTGAGGAAGAACTGTAAGCCAGTTTTAATACCTCTCTACCTTAGTAACAAAGTAAATAACAAAGTTGGTGGAGAAATARCCCTTCATTACAACTTTGACTTGTCTTTAAAGATAACTTAAACAGTAAATGCCCTTTTGCCTATGCTATGTGTGTGGTTGTAGCTGTCTGTGTGTTTTCCTTTCCTGCTGAAGTAAAAGCAGTCAAAATTCTGTAAAAATGGATATGTATGGATTGTGGTTCAGTGATAATAGCTGATACATGATTTTCTCTGGTATTGTTGATACTCAGAATGATTTGAATGAAACTTTTGTGAATGTGACAGCAACAACCTTTTTTCTTTTTTTTCTCCTCTTTCCTAAAACTCACCAAATCTAAACACCCTCAGAATATTTGAGCACCTATRTTACTTAAGTCTTCTCCTTGCATCCTGTTTGTGTTTAAAATCATATAATGTGCTTGGAACATGCATATTTCCAGTTGTCTCTGATTATAACAAGATGCTTTATAGCTCTTTGTTGTGGAGAAACATACAGAAAACCATGTTGAATTTCTGATAGCTTGTGGTTATTACCTTGGAGAAACACTGGGGAATGTGTTGCCATTCCACCAAGAACAGGCTGTGTCAGATACAGGCTATAGCTATCAGGCTGTGCCTGTCTGTCAGGCTGGAAGAAAGTTAGGGGTTGAGACTAGACCTAGTGAGTGCTATTGTCATCTGTACTGAAATAGACATAAGCTATTCTCATAAGCTGTATTTTTACAAGAATATTCTGGAATATGATGATAAAATGCATATTTTGGGATGGYTTGGGGAAAAATACTTCTGATGTATTAATTTATTTAGTTCACTTGTTTAGACATTTACAGCCAAACTGTAGTTGAAACATCTTTCAGTCTCTTCTGAATACCCTTATCTGTAACCTGTTATGCAAAATTCATTCATCATGCTTGCACAACAGAGGAAATAATAAAAAAAAATCATGCACATCTGAGTCCAACAGAACCAAGCATTAGTATGAACCTTTAAGTTCTGAACATAATATGGAATATGGTGATTTTAAGAGACAGCTGGAAGTTTAGAAATATTGTTTGTACTCAATAGTACAATAAAATTTCAGTGGTGAGTGTTTTGTGAGTAGTAGTCTTGTGTATAGCTTGAAGTCATTCTAGTTAATGTTTTTGTCTGTTGCTCATAAAAGAAAAACATGCACCACAGTGGCTACTGCTGTTCCAGTTCTCACATTTTGTCTTGTATATATACCTCTCATCACTGTACTGTTAGAATGATACCTTTGGAAAAAAATAACCTGTCTCACACTCTAGGTTTGTAAGCCATTTTTTTTCTTCTGCTGCTTGGGAAAAGTCTCTTGAATATGCTGAGTTTTAAAAACAATCCACATCTGTTTGGACTCGAATTGTGTAATGTTGGATGCATGTTAAAGGAAAGACTAAAAAAAAAAAAAAAAAAAAAAAAAAAAAAAAAAAAAAAAGGTGAAGAAAAGCTAAGGAAGGTTGGCTAGGATATGGACCAACAATCCTGATGTTTTTTTCGTCTGTTGGCTATCTAAACTTAAGCAGAGTGAATGATCCTTACTGAGCAAGACTTTAATGCTAGTAACTATATGCTATGGGTACTGTATTCATCAATGAACTGGTGGAGGGGATTCATAAGAATACATATGGTAAAAGAGCAAACAGAGCTTAGGTTTTAACACAGATCCTGGTAGGCTGTCTTCTTGGAAACAAGATTTAGACTCTTGTGCTGTATTTTTTTTTTCCAGTATTTTGTTCCTATTTCACTGGTAATTCTTGCAACATTCAAAATGCTAACCTCTGGAATTGATGAGTTTAGTGATTAATAGTGTAGTAACTGCAGAATAAAATACTACTTTGAAGGAATTATTTTCTGAAGTAAGTATACTATGTAGGACTTAGAGCTTTTATAATCATTCAAGTGCTAGCAAGCTATTGAAAGTCTTTAGGYGTTTAAGGAAACCGTGCTCCTTTAATGCATATGGAAGGAATCAGGAGGAGCTCAGATACTCTAGAAGGTGTTCCTTTGCTGCATCCAAAACAGAACAACGTGCAGTGTCTCTGCACTAATATTGTGGTTCAGCTCAGGAGCAAACGCTTGGAGTGCACTTCCTGGCCATCACTTCTCAATCTGGCTTTGTCTCTAGTCAACAGGACTAGAGCTAGTCTAAAGACATTTTCCTTCTCTGCAAATGTATATAGTAAGTGTTAAGTTCTCAGCACTAGATATTTTCATTCTCTGTATAAGCTCCTYTTATGCTACATCGCTTGCTAATGTGAACAGCCCATGTTGGCATATTAGAGCAAAGCCAAAAAAAGTGGGTTGAGTGGACATGAATCTGGAGGGCGGATATTTGAAATGCTAACTGTCCGGACTCTAATAGTTCTGATATAAGTGATTCTGTACTTCTAATGTTTTGTCACCTTCTAATACTTGTTGATTTGTTTTTCTCTTTTGAAACTCAAGCTATGTAAACATATCTTTCTTTCAGGATTCATTTATGATGTGCTTTTGAAAGAAGAATAGAGAATCCATTGCACACTGACACTTTTTGGAAAACTCTCCTTCTAATGTATTTTGCAAACAAATTTTTGAATTAAATAGAATTTCATCATGGGAGGAGCAGTAAGTGCTGGAGAAGACAATGATGACTTAATTGATAACTTGAAAGAAGCTCAGTATATTCGCACTGAGAGTGTGGAGCAAGCCTTCAGAGCAATTGATCGTGGTGATTACTATCTGGAAGGATACAGGGACAATGCTTATAAAGACTTGGCCTGGAAGCATGGAAATATACACTTGTCAGCACCTTGCATTTATTCTGAAGTCATGGAAGCACTGAAGCTTCAGCCTGGATTATCTTTTCTAAATCTGGGTAGTGGAACCGGATATTTGAGTACAATGGTGGGATTAATATTAGGTAACTTGAACATTTTTATTTTAATATATTGTTTCTGCATATATCTTTAGATTACACAAGCATTGTAAAACTTTGCATACCMAAAGTAGCAGTGCTATACTTAAGACTCTGATGTGTTTTTTAAAGTATTGGGTGTTCTCTGCAAGTTGTTTGCTGATATTTCATGAATTGTTTTGGAAGAGAGGCATTTGTTCACGATTGCCTTTCTATTGTCCAAAACTTATATTTGAAAGAGAAGTCATTTCTGCTTAAACAGAAAAGTCATAGAGGAACAATTGTAATGAGGATTAAAATTTTAGTTCAATTYGCAGTTTATAAAAATAAATACCTAAATTTTGAAGGCTAATTATGCTTGGAAATACTTACAGAGAAAATTTATTTTTCGCATGCAAATATATATTTTTTTTAAGAGATTAGTACTTTGTTTTCAAGCACATTTCTGATGTGGAGAAAGGATGAAATGAGATATTCCTGGCTAAATTTAAATTGCAAAACCTACCTTAAGGAGAAATCTTTCTTTTTTCCTTCTGAGTTTGATACTTAGAATACAGAGGATGTGTTCTGGCAAATACATTTTTTTTTATTTACTGATCAATTTCATTACATAAAATAACTTATTTTTGTAAGTAATCTTTACAGATATAATCTTACTATGTTATACAGTTTTATTGTTTCATTTTCAGAAAGCTTACTGACAGGCAATACACAGATTTTGCATATGTGTATATAACTCTGAAGTGTGAAGAGTTGATTTGCTAGTTTTAAAGAGTGTAAATTATCCCTGATGGGTACACAACGAACTTAAATAGTTGCCCTCTCTTTCCCCATCATCAGTGTCATTTGTTCTTGTTGTTTTAAGTAAATCCAACAGCTAATTTGTTGCTCCCTCTTGTGGAAACAGGAATTAGTGTTCATTCACAAGTTAAAATTAAAAATGAAAGCAGATTCCAGTGGTATTATGTTGCCTTTGAAAAGTTTATGTTCAAGGAAGTAGATATTTTTAAATAGATTAACTATGACTGAATTCAAGATATTATAAATACCTGCTTAGAAATCAGAAAATACTACTGCATTTCTTCTAAAAAGGTACGCTCTTACTAGTAAGGATATTAACTGATTTCTCTCGTTGTGGAAAGCTTTGTTATTTCATTATCCTGTCCTGTGGTGATAGTTTAAAACAAATCTACAGGTAATGTATATTGCACTTATCTCTATTTATCTAATCTGTTTTGCTTGACTTTTGGAAAGCTGTTGAATGCTCTGGAGTTTGACCTCTCATTAGCAAGCAGAATTCCTGTCCTTAAGAATACTTGCRTAGTTGAAATTAAAAGGGAGAAGACTTACCTTTTGCAGAGGATAAAGTTGGCTGACAGCCCCCTAGGAGCATGACAATTATTGCACATGTTCCCACAGATCAAGCTGAGGTGCTGATACTTCTCTAAACTCTGCTGAAGAGTCCGGAAGAGTGACTCCTGAACTATRTTCCAGCTGGTTCATATACAAAAGCAGACTTTCTATGTTTCTGTGGTGCTGTACCCAATCTCCTAAGTCTGTGTGCTGTTCTAATGTGGTTTGAGTGCTAGGCTGAGGTGTAGAAAGTATCAGTGATGTGTGAGCCTTTGTTTTCTGCTTCTCTTTGAAGTTAATGGTTGTATGTAATCATTTTWATTGTAGTGTTTATGTTAAAGCAGCTGTTGGCTTTAAAAAAGGAAAAGAAACAGAAGTATAATTCTGACAAACTGTGTATACACTTTTAAAAGCCCTTTAAAAGCAATTTCATCATGCACTGCAATTGGTAACAGAGAACCATGTGCTCTTTGACAGTAGTTGGGTATCTAGTGAGTTRACAATGCAGTGAGTAATGTTTTTGCTATATTTGTATTGAAATGACATAAATTTGCAAATGATTTGAAGTTGCAGATCACTTGTAAATGACATCTAAAAAGCTGTACTTCATAGAGACTAAGTTAATTGTTATTGACARTTAAAATCTAAACATAGTTAAGACGATGTGCTAATATTAGTAACTCAGTACATTGAAAGAAACTGGTTGACTTTGGAGAGTAACAGAAAAGTTGATGTCGCTTTTTCAGAATTGCTGACTGTTTTACTTCAGTGTGCAACTATAACTTTCTCATGAGAGAACAGAGTATGCATCCAGTATGCATCCTCTGATTTCTGTTCAGCTCACAAATGATATGGTGTATCATGATGCAGTAGTGTCTTGTTCATGGATTTGGTTCCAACAGTTCTCAATTTGCTTTTACAATTTTTTTATTCTTTGTTTTTCAAAATTTAATATTGAAAGGAATATATGTGAAACTTCTGGACAGAGGACATTGCATCTTTCTAATTCACTTTAAATCAGCAAGTGAAGTATTTCACAAGGTTCAGGGAATGGTAGTTAATACTAAATAAAGCATATCTTCATAGTTGCCACAGAACAGTATAGTTGCAACCACGCTGTTTAGGARTGCAGTAGCTTATTAATGTGCAAGGGAAGATTGAAATAGCTAGGAAGAGATTAACTGTGCTGTTTGCTTTTCTTAATGTGATAGATAAACTTGCAATAGATTGAGTGTAAGTAGGAAGAATACATTTTCACAAGTTCAGAAAGCATCTCACTCACATGATCTGCCTACCTGTTGTCTGCCATCAAAGACCTTACAAACAGTGTATATAGTAACTTAATCTCTTGGATCTATTTTCATTTCACACAAAATGTTCTCAATTATGTTAAGAATTGTAATTATTGATCAGCCTAGTGGCATATACTAATATTTTTATGCAATGCAATGAAACTGAATGAACCCTTTCTTAGTAACCTTGGTCCACTTTCATGAACCAGTGTCCAAAAAATGACAAATTGAATTCTGTTTCATTGGCTAATGTTTTGGGGCTAAATACTTTATAAAAAAAAAAAAAAGAGAGAGAAAAGAAAGAAATTTAACTTCTGTGTCATCTTACTGACATTTGCTTTTTCTTCTTCTCTCTCTGTACCCCAATTCTGTGCTCCGGTGACTAAGGTCTCTGGGCTCTGAGTGCATGCTAAATATAGAATCCCCACAGCAAATGTGACTGTCTGATTCAGATTCCTTCCTGATGTGGACTAATCTTAGTAATACTGTCTCATGTTTTCTTCCTGTTCCTGAAAAATAACTTTAACTTCTGGCATGCAAATGAACTCGGGTAKGGAGGGTGGGGGAGAAGAAATTGGATACCAAATATTGGTTGTAGGAAAGCAGCATTGCAACTGTAATGGCATTGTGATGAGTGAACCTGTAAGTGTGGTCAACTTCAGTGTGCTGTCTGGAAATTGATTATTGTAAAACTAAATCAGCACTCCCAATTTCTGATTTAGGAACCTGCATAATAGAAGAATTGATGTTGTTAAGGTATATAATAACAAAAATCTTCAAATTGTCACAAGCTAAAAAATGTGCCATAAYAAAACTTCTTGAACTTTAAATATCAAAGTACAGAGTAAATTATAACTTGATTTTGTTAGAGGACAGCATTTTGAAAATGAAGCAAAGAGTAGCTTAATGACTTAAATGCAGTCAGATTCATTTTTCTACATCTTTATGAAGATGAATTTTGCCATAGTACTATCCTATTCTTTCTTTGAGCCTCTGGTGGCCTTTTACCTCATATTTTCTCTTACACATCTGTAACACAAATACAAAAATATCTTTGTTCAGCTACATTGGGAGACTTAAGAATTTTATGTGAAGTTAGTGCTTTCATAGATAAAAGGTATAACACTGTTACATGTGGTTGGGCTGTGCTTAAAGAAAAAATGCTGTTTTTATTTACAGGACCTTTTGGGATAAATCATGGAATAGAGCTTCATTCAGATGTGGTAGAATATGCCAAGGAAAAATTGGAGAGCTTCATAAAATATAGTGATAGCTTTGATAAGTAAGTATAATTTGCCCAGTTCACTTTTGAGTTTCTTTGTTTTAAACTGGGGTATGTCATTGTGCGTGAACTTAGGGAGGGAAGAAGAATGTCATCATACATAGTGAAAAGTGTTTTGTACAAACATGYGACTTCAGGTTCGTTACATTAGTTGTTGAGGTAAGTTAAGGTTTAAAGAAGTTTTGGAAGTTGAGAGTATTGCTGCTGTATAATGCTTGGCAAAATTGATCTCCCTGCATTTTTGAGGAGTGTGTGTGTATGTATATACATATGTGTGTGTGTATGTGCACTGCATATGTATACATACATGATGATCTGTGGTGTGCTGGTGTCCTACTCTACATAYTTGTATCTGTGAAATCAGTTCAGATTATACAGTTGGACATCTTCCTGTACAGAATCAACTTTTCTAACCTAGCATTGCTGGTTTAGGTATGAAAGATATGAATGAGTTTGGCTAACTGGCTTTATATTTATTACCTGAAGAGAGAGCAATGTTCATCTGTGCTCATATGCCACTTGCTTTTACTGGTTCACTTCAAAGTTATAGGATTCTTGCTGGCTCCACCTACCCTACAATTGAACATGGCCTTTTTTATTGTTGTTTTGAAGTATGCCCATAATCTGAATCTGTCCACCCTTTCCCATGAAAGGGACAACACAGTACCTCTTACAGTTACTCTCTGTAAAGACTTTCTTCCTGTTAGGCAAAAATTCTCCAGCAGTTGTTACAAGGTTGCTTCTGGAAATCCAGAACTTTCGAATTGAAGGAGACGCACAAGAGTTGCACGTCCTAGTCATCTTTTGTTGGCCGGTGGAGAACAGAGAAAAATTCTTATACCTGTGCATTTGTTGTAATGTGCCTTAAGAATGCTCTGCTCTTGGTTTTCTTGGTTGGAGCTTTCTTCACTTTCCTCTCTGCCTCCAGACTTTTAGAGCTCTTGTCTGACCACAGACCTTTCTCCTCCTCCTGAGGAAAGGAAGGCCCTTTCAAGTAGAGCGTGAAGTTGAGTTTAAAATACCATTCTAGCTTTATCTGCATTTGTTTTCACTTCTGTACTTATAATATTGGCAAGATGATTTAAGTACTACTTTGTTTCCCCCCCACACCTTCTTTGAGTAGAACAAATAATACAATTATACAGAAGAGAATATGAGTGTGTTTCATTACTATAGTTTTATTTTTAATTGAAGCTTGTCTGTTAACTTAAGAGTACATACACACAGAAGCCAGAATAAAAAAAAATGAACTTCATGGAGCACTTTATATGATCCCTGCTGAAAAAATGTGTGAAAGGCAATCACTTGTACTGTATCAGTGGATCTGTTTGGTTAGATGTCCCAGCCAGCTAATCACTTCCTGTGCAATCGTTCAGATGTACAAAAAGCTCTGTTTTTTGACTGATATGTCTGTCTTGTCTGGTGATGTTTCTATACATAAGTACAAAGAGAAATTGAGTGAGGGGATAACAAGGAAAAAAGTGATTATTGTTTAGCCGAAGTTAATCGTACTAAAATAYTTTGTGTTAATGAATATCTGAACAGTGCCATTTATAAATTAAAATAGGAAAAAATGGAGAAAGGTTTGTTAAATTTGTCGAAAATGAACATTGATATCTTCTTTTGAAGGAAAAAAGTGATTATATGTAGTAAAAGATCTGAATATTTTAGAGTAAAGATGAAATTTCCTGTAATTCAGAGAAGGCTGATTCTGGGTGCAGTAGTCTAAATGTTATGTGCTATCTGTGATGAAGGTTAAATTGGTCTTTATTTATACAGTGTTACTTCAGTGAGGAAAAAGACTATCCAAACTTTATTGCTAATTGACATACTGCATCTTGGCWTATGCTATTTAACAATCCACCTTTTCCTGACAACAATAAAATACTAAGCAATGGCTATAACCCCCCCCCCCTTCCCCACAGCTAACCTTACAAACATATACTGCTGAGAAAGTGCTTTTGATATAAATCATCAGTAATAACRCTACTTCAGCTGAAATAATGCTGATTGGATGTTTGAATTATGTGTTTTGTTGGGGAAAGAGTTGTAACTTTTTTTTGATCTGATTCTAACTGCTTTCTCTGTAAATACAGTATATTTTATTGTAGTTAATGAAGGTGAAGTGTTTTTTCTTCTGTGATTGGGTTCTTGTATATCCTTAGTGTATTTTAATATAAACAAATTTATACAGAATGTCTTTGGTTTATATCAGACTCTCAGAATAATGTGTTGTGGATCAGTAAATCTGGTTTTGATTATTGTTTCAATTAAGTCTGTTGCATCTTGGCTTGTAAATGAAAGATACTTAGCCCACAATTGTCTGGACTATGATTTCTAAACTCTGCTACTGATTTGGTCTGCGTAGTATTTGGATGAGAGACCACCAGAGAAAACGGATTGATAAGATGTACAGCGTCTGTCTACTGTTGATCACTGGTGTATAACGGACATCCTTATGGTTTGAGAATAGATTTTATCTGACAGACTGGCATAAATGAARCTAATTGTCTCAGTGGATGTGTGTGCATGTTATGGGGGGGTGGAATCTGTTATGCTTGTCAGCAGTTTCCAAAGAGCTATGTAGAGGATGGGTAAAACACAGACTGCATTCAATTTGCCTGACAATAATTGAGTTATGTGGATGGAGAATTACACAAAAATTTACATTGTCACTTCCTTGCATTCCATTGTTTTGTAGTAGATAATAAAATTCTTCAAACTAATCTGAGTATTTTAGAGCAATTTCCTTTTGAAACAAATATAAAGGGGGTCTTATCTTTAGCTACTTGAAGAGCTTCAAATTAGATCCTAAATAAATACATTGTAATATTTGTATTGTTCTGTCATTTGAAACAATAGGCTATTTTCTTTRCATATGATTTTTGCATTAAGCTGGGTCATGCTGATCTTAGAATTTTTCTGCTAAAACAAGTTGCGATTTTACTTGGAAGCCCCCTTTTTTTTTAAGGGGGGAATGATGTATTARCTGTCAGATCGTGTGTTGTGTAGTATAATATCACTCTTTTTCCTAATTCTTGGTAAGCATGTTGTTGAAATTTGAATGAAATTGTTTTTATATGATGGCAGTAGATGCTTGATCAAGACTGGTAGCAATGTAAAATTAACATGTCCAAAAGGATTTGAGACTATCTCTCTACTTAAAGGAGAATTATCTGTCTGGTAGCTGAGATTTTGTCTGTTATTGCTTCTTCAGCTGTTCATCGGAGGAAAAGCTTTTCAGGTACCTATTTTCAGAAGGACAAATAATTCTGATAATTCTTGTRTCTGTATCCATATCCCACCAATCTATAAAAATAGTTTTCCTCTAAACGGAGATGTTGATCATTGTGAAAGGTAAAATGCTGCCTTGATTTTATTTKACAAGATATTTTTGCTAGTAGAMGCAAAGAAGTGTCCTCTGAAAGCTTTTTCCAAACTCTAGTTGTGGTTGAGGTGTGAAAGACTTCATATCTAAATGACAGGATGTTTTTTGAGCCTGAAATACACTTAAGGCTTTCTTTCATGCTTAAAAACTTGAGAGAATGCATGCCAACTAAGGGAAAAGAAATCACTCTGTAAGAAGGCTCTATCTAAACACATGTGCAAGTATCAGGCCCCGATTCACCTGTTTATTGAAGGGGAATGTGTTGTCTTTTCTGCTCCCAGTCAACTTCTAGACCTAGAATATCCAGCTCGGAGAGAGAGCCACAGGGCAAAGCTAGGTTGCCCATCTTCTAGCACCCTATCAAAACCAAACCTGGGTAAGCTGGTGAAGTCCCTGCTGTGAGAGAAAGTCACCAACCCTTCTCAGGATCAAAAGAAACCACTTCAATGGTAAGTGACAAGAACCCTAGTATTACTTCTGGGATAACTGTTACGGGTGAARCTTCTTCCTGAAGTCATACAGTAGCTTGTATTGGCACTGAAAGATAGTAAATTTACTCTCCTAAGAGTATTTGTCTTCATCAAAATTCAGGGCTCCTTATAGGACAATGAAGGCTCAGTTTTACTTTCATAAAAGCAGATTTGAAACTGAAAGTTCCTTGTATGTACCTAAAGAAAAGCTTCTACCTTCTTGTGCAGCTGGATGATGATTGCAGTACAAATCTAAGCAGGAAAAGCAAGCAGTCTCCCAAACTCACTGGCAGTTTTCTCCRTTTAAATCTTACTGCTGGCTTAGTCTCAGATTCAAGTAGTGAAAATATTTGTTTATTAAGTGGTGAATAAACTCTTGTTGAGGTGTAGTCTAACCAGAAGAATTTACTTCTAGTAGCATTCTTTAATGCCAGGAGTTATGTAAATAAAAATGCCTTTTTTTCCTTTTATATTTAGAGATRTTGAAGAGAAATAGTATTTCTAGCCAAACACCTTATAAAACCAAAATAAAAAACAATTGAATCTGCCTTTACTTAAGCAGAAACTTAAGCTGCATTTTTAAAGTACTTGATAATTGAAGAAATCTCTAATCTTGTTCTCATAACCACAAACAAAGAATATTTTAAAATAAGTTAAAAAAAAAAAAAAAAGTACTGGAGATCTCTTTTTTAGAGATCTGTAGTTGCTGCAAGTTTTGATTATTTGGAATGTTATTAAAACTGTTGATGAAAATTTTCATCTTGTTCAAATCTATTGCTTCACAAAAATCTGTACTATAAAACATGAAAAATTCAAGATTTTAACCTGTAAAAGTACTTTTATCTGTTAGTTTAAAAAAGGGGGGGGAAATGCAAATATACTATGAATAGAACAAGCTGTTCTCCAAATTTCTGTATATGAGTATTTTTAGGCCCTTGATAAGCACTGAGATKACAAAATTCTTCTTAGCTCCCTGTTGCTGTCCGCCTTTCTTAGAATTCACTGCAGAATTGATATAAATTATTCCTTCAATACAATTCTTTGTTTTRTCATCAAAACTTAGATACAGTACATAATGAAGTTTTGAAAATAGTTCTCAAGGGAGAAGGAGGTCATAAGAACTTTTGAGAAYTAATGTTTAGATTTCTTCAGAAATAGTAATTTTTTTGGTCCATCTCAATGAAACTGAGATGATTTGTAAACARGAGCACTGAGGTCACTTGATAGGACCAAGACAATTTATTCCACCTGAGAATAACACATACAAATGAAGCTGAAATACAGATTTCTTATTTACTTTCCTGCTGTACTGACTAGAAACTGAAAAAGTGTTCTAGACAGAATTACTGCATCACTGGGTATATTTCTAATACTGATAAAATTTCTCCTATTGTTATTGGATGTAAGTGATTTAAATTGTTATTGTAGATTAACAGCTATTTTGTTTTCAAAGACTTAATATTGCTCTATTTATTCTAATGTTAATAGTATACATGTACAAGATCTCAAATAACAATAGTATCATAGARTCAGTAGGGTTGGAAGGCACCTCTGGAGATCATCTAGTCCAACCTCCCTGCTCAACCAGGGTCACCTAGAGCATGTTAGACACGGTTGCCTCCAGGCGGGCCTGGAAGATCTCCAGAGAAGGAGACTCCACAACCTCTCTGGGCAACCTGGTCCAGGGCTGTGTCACTCTCACAGTGAAGAAATTCCCCCTCACGGTCAGGCAGAACTTCCTGTGCTTCAATTTCTGCCCATTGCCTCTTGTCCTGTCACACGGGACAACTGAAAAGAGTTTGTCCCTGTYCCCTTGACACCCTCCCTATTAATAAAAATGTGTATAGTGTTTCAGTGAAAGCTGCAAATATTGCACAAAAACACATTTACTCTATGAACAAAAACCATCTTGAGTTTGAATAAAGGGTTTAAACAAGGCAGGGAATGAACAATGCAAAAAAAAAAAAAAAGTCTTGCAAATTGTTGTCCAGTATTAGCAGATGTTGCTTTAAAGTTTCTTAGCTAGTTATTTGATCTTAAATAGGCATTTCTTGTAGGATATAACATAGGAAATATTTACTGAGAAACAAATGGGAAAACCTTTTCCTGCATTATGCAATGTGTAAAACGCCCCTTTAAAYCTGATTAATAGTCATTCAAAACAGTGTGTTTTGCATTTGAGTAAAATGCTAAAAGCTAATGAGTCATGGAAGCTGGAAAATACTTCATTAGTCTGTTTCACGCTTTGTTATCTCACAGAAGGCCGTATGAGARTTGACATTTATTGGTGGTTTTTAAAGATAAGTTTTGTATCAGCTTTAAAACTGAAAAATATATCAGATTATTTGGAAGGCTCTTGAATTATTTCAGTAAATTCATGCTTAAGCAGAGGCTTTAGGAATACTTGGAGTAAGTTTACTGATTTATGAACTCATTGTGTTTGAAACTCAGTATTTGTTTCTTTTCTTGSAGCTAGAATTTCCTAGGTTGTTTTTTCATTTGTACCTTTTCAGTCTGCATCTGAAAATAAACACAGTAAATATATTATTWATTGCATTATTTTTAGCCTCTGTAACTATATTTTGAAAAGATGAGCCAGTTGGTGAAAGGTGTAAGAATCTTCTAAATCAGTCTACCAAAACTGATTTATACCCGTTCCTTCCACTGTTTGAAGGGGTTCTTTCTGCTGGCTCCAGCTTGTGGAACGTTAGAGGGGAATTCCTTGGAGCAGCTTGACAGCACTGAGATTCTGCCCTTCTGGAGGRGCTGTGGATGATGGGAAACAAGTGTACCAAGTTCACACTGAAAGTTTTCTGTAAGGGGTGTGAACAGCAAGATCAGATATGAGTATGATCTGTAAATATAATGATATGTGGAAATGTAGTGTTAGATGGTATCTGGGAATGAGTATAGCAGTTAGAGGTGTAAAATGTCACTGAAGTGGTACTTAATCTGAGAACATTTTTTTCCTGTTAGCAGAGGACAGATGCAAGAAGGTCCTCCTTAGGATTGCGTTTTAAGCATTTTGGAACGTGTTTTATTGATTTCATTAAATCTGTGAATACTGAAAGTCTTTTTCTCCAAAATTACTTGATTTCTGCTCATCCCCTCTATTATTATTTTAAGAATTAAGTATGTATACTACCATTGCAGGGGGAGCAGGGAAGGGAAAGTGGAAGAAAAAAAGACTGGCAGTTCATGATGATTTCATCTGTTCTCATCTTCAAGAAACATCAGGATTATTAATATCCTACATGGAAGAAAGTGTATAGATAGGAAACTTTAGACCAAAAGGCATGCTGTAGACCTTCCAGAGCTGGAAGTAATGGGTAAATTCAGCAAGGATTCAGTGTATGTTATGGCAGGACTAAGCAATCAATCTACTTGAAAGAAACTGATAGAGTAGATTATTGTACTATACTATTCTGTTTTTTAGTAATATCATGTTATCACACATAGATTGGTGGATATGGATACAAGAGCAATAAACTTTAACCTCTTAATTCTTTGCTATAAGTATTTGTTTGAATAGACATTTTATTGCAATAATAATGTTTCACTATAATACCTATAGAGAATCTTACTGAGAAGAATGGGGGCAGTAGTAATTGACTTCTTTGCTTTTTTTTTAAGTTGCTGTGCTGAGAACAAAAACAGATTTTAATTCTGCAGATGCTTTTTTGATGTTTATCTGGAARAAAAGCATTGTGGCTATGTTGAACCTGTACACTTGTAATACTGAGAGGATTAAAAATTGCCTTTGAGGGACAGTTCACTGAAATGCAAGAGGAAAAAAGGCAGGATGAGATCAAATAAGTTTTTTTTATACCTGAAACTTCTTGGTTATCTTGGGGCCACTGCTAAGCRTGGTCTGTGTGTAGTTAGCCTATGGCAAGTGTTTATTTAAACATCGCCCTTCTTGTTGCAGTGTTATTTATAATGGGAACTTCTTATTTCCCTTCTGTTGGCTGCTGTACCACTGTCATAATCAAAATACCAGATTCAACTGAACAACCTAACGTGACTCCAATTTATCCATATTAGTCCAGTACCTTTTTTTGTTTAACAGATGAAATAAACATGAATTTTCTGATTTACCTCTRTAAATACTTGCAAGGTCACCCTATCAGTTTCATAAAAGTCAACAAAAGATAAACAGTGCTTGGTGTTTCTTCGTTCAGATCTTTTTCTTAGTTCTATTTCAAGTTATTAATCAAGTGAAATGTACCTCATCTCAATAGATAGCTTGTGTGTCTGTCTATATTGCACATTCCAACAATAAACCAATCTTTTTCAGCAGTCATTAGTCTAATTAAAGGTAGCTTAGTGTTACAGAGAAGGAAATTCAGTGTTGAATCTGTTCTGATGTACTGAAGGCACTGGGAATAAAATAAATCAGTATCTTGGGTGCAGTAGTGATTAGAGCTGAAAGAATTTGGGCTTGACTGGGTTAAATTCCATCATAAAACCGTGATTGATTCTACTTCCATAGTGCAAGACTAGAAAGCTTATGATGTTTTGAAAGGTATTAAAATGATTTAATCCTTATTTGCAGAATTTTAGTGTTTTAAATTTAATGTCATTCCCTGATCAAATGGTGGAAACTTTTTCCTTTTCCAAGTTATGTTTTAGTGAAGTTGTGTTTTGTATAGCTTGTTTTGAAAACTGTATGAGCAAGGTAGTGACACAAATTCTTTAAATTCCCTTTTGGTCTCTGGTGGGAGGTTGCYACAAAATACTAGATTATATAAATATAACAACGTGCTACATGCATTTATCAATTATTTATAACTTTCAAGGGTTGACATCTTGCTATGAAAGCAGTATCAACTGAAAATTCAGTGGATGAAGAAATAGTTCTGTTGCTGCAGTGACTGGGTTTACATKATTACGTGGTGGTGGAGAGGAGGTACAGTTCACTGTTGTACAGCTAGACTAAGTTTGACAAGTCGATAATACTCTATTAAGTCCTATGAATGCCCTTATTTCTGGTATTCTTGTCATTGTTTATGTCGTAACACACAATACAGTTAGTTCTGTGGCAGTACAAATGAAGAGGTTTGGCTTCTGACCTCATGCATTGATGTGACTGGACACCATTACAACCTTTTTCTTCCYGTTTCTTCTGCTTATTTATATTTGGCTTCCTGATTGTATACCCCAAACCAGTATGTCTGGCAATTCAAGAACTTCATGTTCTAAATGGGTGGCCAGTGTATGCAGGTAGACCACCTGGCTATTACTGTTGAACAGCCAGGTGGAGTGAATATACCCCCTGATTTCTCAGCTGACTTTAACCAAAGAAGAGTTTTCAAGAACTGCAGGTACCTGTAGTCTAGACTGTATTAGTCTGTTGCAAGAAACTAATCTTTAAGGAAACTCTTACTTCTGACAAACAGATGAAGATGTATTTGAAGCATAGGGACTAACAAATRCTTAGCCAGTTTGGTCATAAGCCTCCTAGTCATGTGAGTCATGGTCCAACTAGGCTTTATGGTGCCTATATGCGGAGTCAGTCTCTTGATCTTTCTGATTTTTAGATGTGTGATAGGAAACTGCTTGTGTGTCTTTGTTTCCACKTAATGCCCTTCTAGCTGTGTACTGTAGTTAAATGAGAAATGCTCTTCAGCCTTTTTTAAAATCTGTACAGCTTCTTTTGCATCTGCTACTTGTATATAGCRTGTTTTGTGTCTGGGGATGTTTTTTAGGTTATTTTGTTTTAGTTCTTTTTGTTTCCTTGGAGAATTTGGGGTTCCTTTTTGTTTTAAGAAGATAATGGCCAGTGGCTTCACAGGCATTAGGGTGGCTGTTTGGAAGTATCTAGTAGTAATCTTGCTAGCTTTTAGAGGAGCATTTTGAGAAAATCTCCAAAAAGTCATGAAATTGTAAAGTTAGGCAGGCTGTTTTCACTTCTCTAAGAACAAATTACTGCAAGCATCTATTTCAAGACTTAAAACTGCATTTTTAGGAAAGTACCGTGTTCYTCCCTCCTAACCTGTTTTTCTTGCCCTTTTGAAGCTCACAAAGGGACTTCTCAATCTTTCAAGTTAAGTCAGTGTGATGATGCTTGACTTAAATTGTAGGCAAATTGAAATTAAAGCTATAGCATAAACTGCCTGATTGCTGCTCTTAGTATTTTGAAAATGTGTAATACTCTCCCATGAGCCTCTGAAGTGAGATAGCTTCTTCAGCAAAATAATGAATGCCTTTGATTTTCTTTTCTTCCCAATGTTTAACCTTCCCCTAATGTATATCTAGGTCTCTGTTTGTCACTATTCAGCTTTCTGTTCATCTGATACYGATTCAACTACAGTTGAGGCTTGCTGTCTAGTTGTGTACATCAAGAAAGYCATTCCTTACCCTTTGCCCTCTGTTTTCTTTCTAATTACCAATATTGTTTGTAGCCTGTGGTTTTYCTGTTGGATTTAGATGAGGAACAATGGTATACGTTGTTGGGCACATTCAGCCTGAGAGAGCTGCAATAGTTGGTAAAGGATTGAGGTCTGTCCATGACTGTCCGAAGAAGAGAGCATTGCAATATTTTCAAGATTGAGCATCCCTTAGAAGTAAAATGCACTGAATTCTTCAGGCAAAACTTAGTAAGAATTCTAATCTGAATCTTCTGAYAAGAATTCTAGAATTCTTAATAGGATTTGAATTTATATAATTTGTAATAGAATTCTCATTTATTACTGGTGATGCTGTAGATCAGAAGTTATGTGCAATATCAAGAAGTAGCAAAAGCTGYCAAGCTTTATTATAATTGAAGCAGCATTGGTTTGAATGTCATCAGATATCATACTGGGATCTGCTATTGCTAGCCATGTCAAAATAATTTGCTTTCCAAAGACAGACAGTTGTAAAGTTTATAAARTGGCTGCATGCATTTGTGTAGTATTTGTGTGTGAGGGGAATAATTGCTTTTATGTTAAATTTGAGATGCAGTGGAATTTTAATACTACCACATGAGGCTTATTAGCTGTTTTCTGGACCTACAAGATGTTAGGCTTTATTTCAGTGTGTGGGGGGTGTATTTTTTTTCTGAAAAAAATACTGCTTTCCTTTCTGTAAGCAACTATGGTAAACCTTGTAGTCTCTCTTMTTCATTTTAAAGTAGGTAGAGAACATGTAAAATTTGAAGAAGAAAGTTTATAATATGTAAATTAGTGTCATGGCATGAGCAGTCAAATGCTGCAGTGATTCAAAAATTGTCAGAAAATTRTCACTGTAACTGGGAATATATGCGGCTTTGGCAAGGAAGTTCTGTCCTGTGCATACTTCTCTTTGGTATGTTGTGCAGTGGTCCTTACAATCTTTACAACTTCTGTTGTAAACTTGAGTCCACTTACAAGCAGTTACATAACTTCAGTCTGCAGATGAAAATCAAAGATGTGCTTTTCCTTGTTCTGTGTGTAGCCAGAAAATGAAAACTTATTCCAATGTTTTTTTTTTTTTTTTTTTTTTTTGGGGGGGGGGGTTAAGTGGGGGAGAGAATTGATCTGAATATGGAAAATGTGGAGGTGGAGGGAAGTGAATCTTAAGAGCCTAATTCAGTCAGTTATTAGGAATTGAATTGTTTGAACATTTGAGTGATACCCAGGTTCTTGAATAAACATTGATTAAATATATTATTTTAAAGGGACTCTTACGGCTTGTAAGGTTGTTTAGACAAGTCTATTTGYCTGCATTTAGGAAGTCTAAGGATATTTTGAGTCCTTTTTTGTTTAGATATAACTGCTGAAGATTTTTTTTTTTTKTKGTGGTGGTACTTAATGTGGTGGAAGCAATAGATTATTTTCTAGATAGTATTACCATGTAATGCAGGTTTTTAAAGTGTGTATGCTAACACTTCTGTCTTTTCCTAAATATGAGGATTATTTTTCTGTCTTCATCTGGATTGGCTTTTCTTTAAAAACTTGTTTTGAAATGTCCCCTCTCTTTTTTTTTTCTTCCCCTTAGATTTGAGTTCTGTGAACCTGCCTTTGTGGTTGGTAATTGTTTGGAAATAGCCTCAGACAGTCATCAGTATGACCGGATTTACTGTGGAGCTGGAGTCCAGAAAGACCATGAAAACTACATGAAAATTTTATTGAAAGTTGGAGGCATTTTAGTAATGCCTATAGAAGAYCAGGTGACTTAGTGATAATTTCCCGTTGCTGTCTTTTAGTATAAWTATATAATTTAGGAATGCTTTTCAATGTGTATTTGACTAAGTTAATGTTTGACTAATAACATCTTGGATCAATGTATTACTGCAGCTGTGTAGATATTAGGGTTTTTTAATGAAGTCTTGTACTTTTTTTTTTCCCCTTAAACCTGTAGAAAAGCATGAATTTCTTCATTCTGTCAAAGTCTGTAGCAAACCTGGTATTTCATCCCAGTCCCAAAACTACTTTGAAATCCTTCCCTGAACACACATGCATTTTTACTGTCAGTACTTTGAAACAAAAAAAAMCTTCTTAAATCGCATTTGGAGAAATCCGAAATAGCTGTGCTTGGTGGGAAATGGTATGGAGAAGATCAAAAGAAAAAAAGAAGGAAGATGATGACTTACTTTAAGCAACTTTCAGTGTTGCTGTCGTATATTAGGTTTAACATTTTCCAGATAGGAGTATTCTAATATACTTTGCACTTCTATCACTTTTCATCCATAGATCTCAAAAGGCTTTACAAAGGTAAGTATTATTCTCCCTGTTTTGCTGGTAAGGAAACTGAGAAAGAAAGGCTATGTTATTTAAGTTGACATCCTTTTAAATCTAAATACCAAAATATTTTACTGAAATACTTTATGATAAAAAAAATTATTGTTCAGAAGTAATTGCCATTTATATCTACTTTCTTTTGAACATAACCTGCATCATTCATTTACATTCAATTACTTCAGTAATTCCTGAAAACAAAAACATTTAACTAAGATTTGTTGTTTGAAACTGATGGAATTCAACTTAAAAGAAGCCAAGATTTGAAAACAAAATTAACTCTTAAGAATATTTCTGCCATATGTGYACATGATTATGGTGCTGGACCATGTAGAGTAAGGGGAGACTGAAAGAGCTGGGTTTGTTTAGTATGGAAAGAAATAGGCGAAGGGAAGATCTAATTACTAACTTTACTATCTAAAGGGATGGACAAATTACTGAGTAGACAGGAGTCAAATTCTCCTTGCAGATGCACAGCAAAAGGAAAAGAAGGTGGTTACAGATGGCACCAAGGGACATTCTGTCTGATTACAAAGAAACAATTTTTCACTGTGAGAGTGGCTGAATAATAGAACAGGTTGTGGAATCTCCATTCATGGAAATCTTCAAAACTTAATTTGACAAAGCCTCTGAGTCACCTGATTTGACTCTGAAGTAACTGTATTTGAGACGAGRTTGAGCTATGGAGGTTGATTCCAACCTGAAATATTCTATAAACTGTGTAAATTTTGAAAAATTACCTCGGCCATTCATTTTCTACTTGTGTCTTTGCCCAACGTCAAAGTAAGTCCTGTTAATTACTCTAGCGACCAAATAATATTTCAAGGAATATACGATTCCCTTCTGCCTATAAATTAGACTTTATAAATTATTTTAAAGCGTACTGAAATAACAATGTATTTAAACACTAATCTGAATAGTACTGAGTGTAATAAAACTTTAATCACTTTTTTTTCCAGCTAACACAAATCCTGAGAACAGGACAGAACACGTGGGAAAGTAAAAATATCCTTGCTGTTTCATTTGCTCCACTAGTGCAACCAAACAGAAATGACAATGGCAAACATGACACTGTGGGACTGCGTAAGTGTCACTTGTGGTGTCTCCCTTTGTGACAGGTTTTATGCCTGCTAGTGTTTTCCTGGAAGTGGAGAGGCTATGCTGTACAGACATGTAACATGATAGAACAGGAGCRTACAGTTTAGAAAAGCAGTAGCTGACTGTTCATGTGCGTCTGGCTCGTGTTTTGTATTGCTGTACAATTAATAGCTTGAATTAAAATAATGTCTTGTTTTCAGCTTCTCTTTCCAGACTTCTTTCCCTTGAGATTCAACTTCCTTCTAACGAGGCACAGGAAATTAGTTCAGCCAATAGCAGGTGTGTCAGGAGTGCCTACTTTCTGATTGTCTCCTAGAGGAAAATATTTCTTCTTTTTCCTCTGAAATGGAAGGAGCAAATCAAAACTGCAGCTGTAATACTGCAGCGTGTTAACAGCTGAGCGTGCTTATCTCTCTCTGCGACTGATAGTGATGCTTAGCTGTTTTGGAGTTTGCTTTGTAGCTATAGTAGTCTGAGCTGGGTTAGTAAAGGGTAGAATGTCTCTGAAAAGGCATCTATTGCCAAAATGATCAGGAAAAATCAAAGGAAGGACCAAAGATGAAGTGGTCTGCCTGGACAGCTAGAGTTAGGAGTAGAATAGTAGAATAGTATACAGGACTTTAGTAGCATCTATACTAGATGCTAGCTTTTTTTCTTTCTTCTTTCTGCTTTAGTATGCAATTTGATGGGAACAAATCCTCTTTGTGTTTTTTCTACATGTGCACTTCTGAAATACAGAATAGGTATTAAACATTTCAAGAGTCCAGAAAGTCATATCAGATTGCATAGCATGTAACTGGCTCTTGGTGATCTGGTTATTAATTTTGAGCTCATGAAGGATCATTACTTTATTGTAGTTCCATTTGGTGTTTTGTTTAAAGTGTAGATGATAAGTGTAGATGATCCTTTCTCTTACATAATCAGTTATTTGCAGAAATAATTCATTTTTGTAGCTTTAACACTTGTTTTTTTGAGACTTCAGAAACTATTTTCTTAAATGATTTTTTTTAAAAAAACAAATTTTTCTTCTATTCCTTGTTGTAGACTTATTCCATAATAGAGGATGTATTGTGGCTAACAGTGAAATATGGAGGTGGCTTATCAAGCTGTAYAGAATCATAGTAAGAATAGACATTCAGTTTAATTCTGTAGAAGATACAGATAGATTTTCAAGCATTCTGTTACCAGTCTTGAATTTTCATCGTGCAGATGAAACCAGTGCAAACTAGTAACATTCAGAACTGAATTCTAGTACAATAAAGCTGTGTCGTATGTATAACTTAATAATTTAAAACCAGCTCTTCAGTGAGAAGGGGCTCAGGTAAGTAGCACACAAAAGTACTTCAAAGTTATTGCTATTAAAAAAAAAAAAATCCTCAAGCAACTGAAGCTGCACTGTAAAATGAAATCAGTAAGATACACTGCTTTTCAGTGCTTGGATTGACTTAGCTTTTCTGTGAATTTAAATAAATTGATCTTGATGTCAAAAAACTAGCCCTAGCCAATTTCTCTTTCAGAATACAATCCACAACTTTGTAAAGTATCTTAAATGTCCAAAGTAGGAGGGTAACATTTTCTAGACTATTAAATTTAAGCCAGAAATTACAGATGTCGTTCATTGTTCATGTAAGCTTGGAGTCTGCATCTTTTCATGGACAATGTTAAGGGCTGATTACATATATGTCAGAAGCCATTCAGTGTAGTATACTTACATGTAACACTTAACTAATGTATGTAGGGCTTAAAATATCTGTGAGACAGTCATTCTCAAAGTATTCTTTTTTTTTCCTCATGGAAGGCTGTAGAAGTGTTGCTAAAGGACCATTTTACAGGGACACTGTTTACTACTGCTAGTAAACAGGAAAAAAATGCTTAATTGTTTTTTGACTATTTATGAGTATTTGAAGGAACTAGAGCAGATTGATAGTAAAATGCATCCAAATTTTCATGTTATATAAATAGTTTAATAGAGGATATTCAACTCCTGATTGGTTATACCTGTTTGGCATCTGGCAAGCAAGGGCAAGCTTTGTGGGCATACTAGAAGCCATGTAATAAAGGTCAGGCAGCACTAGCACTGATAAAGTGAATATTCTACATTGCAGCAGGGCTTACATTTAGCAGTACGCTAATAGGATAGCTTAAAACATGAGAAATAAACTTGCATTAACTCATAAGGTACTGTGTATACTAAAAATTCTGTCTGATTGTTACCTCAATACATCCTGACTTGCTGATAAATCACAATGATAGATTTTAATAGAGTCTAAATTTAATTTTAATGTCATCTGTCTATCAAAAAGGATAAAAGATGCAGCTTCCTAGATTCTAAGTTTTGTCAGACTTTTTGAAGTTTGTTTAGTCTCAAAGGTAATTAGATAATAATTCTCAAACATCAAGTAATTTTGAGATCAGTGATCAAAAATGAAAATGAATTATTTCTTGCTCGTTTCTTACCATACCGATGACTTATGAAGGCTTGCTAGCAATATGGTTAATCCTACCCACCTTGTCAACTAATGAGTGACAATAACATAAGCAGGTGGTGACAGTGTATTGAGGTAGCTTTCCAGGAATTTTCATGCTTTCAGTTTTTGTAGTTCTTTATAGGCACYTCTGACTCTTCATATGGTCTTCCTCTTACTACAATAGTCTTTCTTCCAATTTAGGATAATGTTAATATATTGTCTCAACCTATATACTTACTGGAGTGGAGGAGGCGGGGCAGTGAGTTCTTGATTTTAATCACTTTGTAACCAACAGTTGCAAAATAGTCACTACTCTTGAATACACTTTCCTGTTGTTTAGGACATGTGTCCAGAACTCGATTTCCACCCTTTCTGGTGAGAAGAGATAGCTTTCAGCTTTCCTGTCTGTAATACTAATCATTTATTAATAAGTAGCTAAGTAATACTAATAAATAACTATCAAAGATTTATATATACATATATTGTATCTGAAGACTTTTAAAAGCTCATTTTCTTTGTTACATGCCTGGGATGCTGAACAGAAATACAGGAGCATTGGGTTTTGACTTGCGTAGTATCAGTTGTTTAGCGCTTCCTAGTTTTAGYTTATGATTCAGGATATGATTATAATCATACTACTGTACAACTTTCCTTAATTACATATCTGAAGAACTGATGATTGATTATTTCTGATTAGAATTTGAAAACATTTTGTCTTGGAACCTTTTAAATGTTGAAATCGAATAGGATCAATCATAACTAACACTAAAAATAAAATCTCTAATTTCATACATGTTTAGCGTCAGCTGTTTTGTATTGTCTTACTAGTTAAGAAAGATGAGGTTGAACAGGATGCCTTGTTTCAAAGCTTTTTCCATCTTTTGGAGGAAATAATTTGTCTGTCTTCTGACTTCGATTGAAGTCCTTCTTAGTTCTCTGTATGGAATGAGTATCTGCCAGTTCGTTTACTTTAAACTTCTAAATGTCTTATGTTTGTGCTTGCATTTAGGATGATTGGCATAGACTCTGTGATTATGGCCTGTTTAGTATGATTTTGCAAAAGTGTTGAAAATGGTCAGGTAGGGTTTGTTTGTAACTTCTGAGTTGTCTTTGTAATAAACTTTTTTTTTTTTCAGTTGGTATTAGCTGAAGTCAGGATTGCTAGAACTGGGATGTGTCCGTTATAAATATCCTTTGTCTTAAGTTTGAGTAGCTAGTATGCATCTGAAGTCAGTGTATGAAACAAAAGGTTTAGTTAGAAATATATTGAATAGTTTTTAAGCTTAATGCAATATTGGAAGTGTATTCATCCAAATTATTTCTTCATTTCTTCACTGAATTCTCCTTTTGGTAGTCACCATTAATTTTGTTTTGTATAGGAATGAAAATGAGAATCAAGAGAACTGAATAGGTTGCAGGGTTGTCCCTCCCTCCCTCCCTCCCTTCCACTTTTGTTATCTAGTACAGGTCATGCATCAGCCCCAAAACACTTAGTCATCGCCTTTCTTTCTGTCATTGGAATATATGTGGCTTTTTGCTTGTTTCTACTCTTTTTACGCTGGACCTCGGCAGTTTTGATTCATTTTTTTTTCTGCTGCAAAGTTAGGGATGACTTTACCTGCTTGGACAGCTGACAAGCTGGCATGGCTCTTGCCTAGCAGTTAGAGCTGTAAGAGAAAGGCACCTGTGCAGACCATTATTGCATAAAGGGCAAATTCTTTCCTATCTGCAGAATCTTAGAACAGTGCAGTACCAGAAGCGGGAAAGTCTCAAGACTTTCCAGATGTTCAAAAGTGACATTATTTGATATATGCTTTCTGAAATACTTCAATAATCTTTCTATGCTTTCAACTTATTTCTTATCTGTTAAAATACCTTAATTTCTAGGACTCCGCATTTTCTGAAAAAGATCAGAGATATTCCAGAAGTCATCTTCAGCTCAAATTTGAGTTCTCTAAGTATGTCTGTTGAATAAGAAGTCTTTCAGTAGTGAATATACTACAAGGTTTTCTCAGGAACTCTCTATATTCACTTGTTTTATTTGCATATTGTACTGTGTGCTAAAATTTCAGTTGCTCTTAACCATTAGTCTTAATGTTTTGCAGCTAGATTTTTGTTAGAGGGAAATTTCACTTAGAAAGTAAATACAACTTACTCTCTTTCATTTTAGCTCCATGCGCTGTTAGGAATCTCCAGGACCTAGCTCGAATCTATATCAGACGCACCCTTAGAAACTTCATAAATGAGGAGATGAAAGCCAAGGGTATTGCTCAGAAGGCTCCTCCAAAACGAAAACGCAGGAGATGTCGTAGACGCAGGATTAACACCTATGTATTTGTTGGTAATCAACTCATTCCTCAACCTCTAGACAGTGAAGAAGATGAAAAGATGGAAGACGATAACAAAGAGGAAGAGGATAAAGATCACAGTGAGGCCTTGAAGCCAGAAGAGCCTCCTCGAAATCTGCTGAGAGAGAAAATTATGAGTCTACCATTACCTGAATCTTTAAAAGCATACTTGACCTATTACAGAGAGAAATAACTTGTTTTAAGTAGAAATAATGCCTACTGATAGTTCCTTTATTCTTGAAAATGTAGCATTTATTAAGAAATAGATGGACAAATTATTATTAGTCTTTCATCAAGACTGAAGTACAGTGATATATTGTTACTTATCTCTATCTTGTCTTTGCTACAAGGAAGACTTGCATTCAACAGYAGAATCCCTTTTTAAAAATCTATTTTTCTTTAAATTTTGAAAATGCTGTTTTAACTCTGATAGAAATATATATTCCATTATGCAGCACTAATCAATATTTTGCATGGTAAGTCTTTTTTGATCCCTAACAGGTTTGTATTGATAAAAGGGTGAGTGGAATTTTATATATGCTAAATAATTGTTAAACATACGCATCTAACTTTAGCAATTTGTCTGTATTTATTCTTAGGGGAACAGTTTAAACATTCAGACACTTATCTCCAGATGTTAGAATCGAACCCTTCTCAAAGTTTATTTTGCTATGGCTTTGTTGCAATCATTATTACTATGTTGGTGTAAGTGTATTCCAACAACACAAGTGCAATAACTGTATACAGACACTGAATGAGTTGGCTTTAATGAAACATGAAAATATAAGTTCTGACATGTCAGATGGCCCCRCCGTTCTGCATTTATGTTTTGCCAAAAGATCTCAAAAAAAGTAACAGGTTCTCTCAGAGCCTTAAAGAAACATCATATTGAATATAAAATGAAGCAATGCTTACTTCAGCTCTGCTTATTTAACTCAGTTGTACACTTTCAGTATTTCTAACTAGAGGCACTTCCTCATTTGCAGGAAGCTTAGGACAGWACATCTTGTTTATTTCTAAAGCACACAGCATTGAGACACAACATTTGATAATAAGGATTGTAATTTAGATCTCAATCATCTATATTTACTGCTTTTAAGTAGAGGTAGAATTTAGATAACATTTAGTTTGTATTGCTTATTGGGATAGCTATAGTAATAGAAGTTAGGATTAATTCAGTTAATGCACTTTAAGTGGATTTTATACTTAACATGCATCTCCAAGAAGGTAGACTTGTGCTAGCCTGTATTTTGTTTCTGAACATGGCTCTTAGCACAGAAAATATTTATAAAATCATATGCATCTTTTGGAAACCTAAGAGTAGCGGTGCAACTGTGGGAACTCGCAAGAGTGCTGATTTAAATACTTTTATAGTTTTCCTCTCTGTTTGATAAAGTTACTTGCAGTTCTTTAGCTTTGTTTGCTTTTACCATCTTATTTCTTCATTCTCTATTATAACATAACCACGAGGGAAATGTTGTTTATTAAGAACTTAGCATGATGTGTATTAGAAGCCGTGATCATTGGTCATATCTACCTGTTGGACCCAGTGGAAAACATTCCCCTTGAAATATCCTGCGCAATACATTTATAATACTGATAATGTGACTTTTTCTAGTGTAATAATAAAGCAGGAAAGCAAAATAATCATATCTTTCTGCATCAGTTAAGTTTCTTAGTCTGGATATTCATAACCAGACAATATTCATGTTGTCTAACAGTCCAATACTTACTTTAAAATGTGAGCATTTTGATGCATCTGAGAAGGAAGATAGTACATAATCCCATGATACTGACCCTTCAGTGTGCATTTCATGCTATAGTCATTGTTTTTAAGATGCATCATAGTAATGTTTAAATGGAGCTTCATAAAGGCCTGTTGTACCAGCATGTGGAGTTACTTTCCGCAATATATTTACAGTATAAGTAAACAAAACTATTTGAAATAAGTATTCTGACTTTATTTTAAAAGGAGGAAAAACTATTAGGAAAGTTTTCCAAAATAATGGTACTTATAATAATAAGTATATATACTTATTATAAGTAATTGTGATGTTTGAGCTGTAAGAACTGAACATAACCTTTTTTAATGGATTATTTTAGATGGAGTTTAAATGATCTGAAGTTTGAGATGTTTTGTGTGTCTCCTCCTTTCTTGGAATCTACATCCATAAGCTCAAGAATATGAGATTACTAAATATTACTTATATACTTTAAGGACTTTATACAGGATGCTTTTGGAGAATAACTTTCTGCATTTTTTCACTCCTGTATACTTGGAAAAATGGACAATGGATGATTTGTCATAATTATTCAGTATGTATTTTTTTGAGTCACTAAAAGAGAATGTGTTTTCTTCTGTGTTTTATATGTGGATTTATTTTACACTCTTGAATTTATATTTACATAAATAAAAAGGTAGAAATGCAGAATGAATTAAAACTTAATTTTTGCCATCTCAGTTGATGATGGGGACATTGTTGCAATAAAATGGATTTTTGGTGGTTTCTGCTTGCTTTAATTTGTGTTTCCATATTAATATTTTCTCTCACTTGGAAATTCAGTTTTCAGTTTGTTCATAGTTAGTTCAGTAGCTTCTTAATAAATGCTATTATTGAATCTCAGAAATAAAGACAAACAGTAATACAACCTCTTGCCCRATTTTGAACTGTGCAGAGACCTGAAAAGATGAAATATTATTCACAACACACGGAAACTATTTTGAGCAGAGTACTACTTTTGAAATACTAATGTGAAGTATTAGTTTCTTCTGCAGAGCCTGGTCCTTACTAAGCTACATTCAAGAASAGATTCACATTTTTTTCTAAATACTGAGACTGTGCTAACCCTGAACAGACAAATAATCTAGATTWAAATAAGAATTTGATGAAAGAATAGCAAGGGCCTCCTTTTGAAGGTTCCTCTTGACAAGGCTGTGCTTTGCTAGTGATCAGGGRTAGAAGAAAAATGCAATGCAGAGAGGCTAAGCTGACTGCAATTCTGTAATTGTACTCAAGCAAGGATGTGATAAACTTTATTTATTTATTTATTTTCTATTCTGTGAGCAAGAGAATGACTCAACCAGTGCAGTCTTGTAGAAAACCTGTTTTTAAGCATGTATTGTCAAGGAAAAACTGAAGAACTATCATCCCAGAAATCTAGGAAACAGGATAAAAATCTTTGGGAGTCAAACACCTGAACATCTTTGTTCAGCTGAACACTGGCTCTCTTGTTTAAGTATTTGCTCCTTAGTCTGTATTCTCATCAAATAATAATAAACAACTCCCCTGTATCAATGCAGGTGCAGCTTTTTCTCTTAACGTACTTTTATTTTTTTTAAAAAAATGCCTATCATTTTGAAAACAAACTGTGGAATTTAATCAATGTTCTTGAAAGCTCTTTTAATGTGCACTGTATTCTTCCTAGAGGTCCTCAGAGCACCTTAATGAGCTGGTAATTATTTTGACAGTGGTTGTCTTGTGTAGCTTTACRGTGTATCAACTTTACAAATCACAAGTAAAGTTGGCCTGTTTTGCAACAGGCTCACACCATGTTTATAATCTAAGTAAACAAGAATCTGTTTTATCCATGCTTTTTTAACATGATGGCAACCTCAGTTTGGAGTCTTTTGATTGTCATCCCTTGTATCTAGGATGCTTTTCAAAGATACTTACCTGGGGAACTAAGGGAATATCTGTCTTCCTGTTAAGTTTCCATCTACTGCTGCAGTGGACTATGAGTGTATATAATTCCTTGCTAGGACTTTTGCCAATTGATTCAGAGCTGGAGAAAAGCAACTGTGCAGCACAAAACACTGAATTATTTTCTATCCCTTCCTGCATGCACAAGTGTCCAGAATGATTGTAGAGCAGAAGGAGAGGGACAGAAGGGAGAAAAAGTGTATCAATCTGTTAAGCATTTTTTTTTCTTTGATATGARTATTTCCTTGCCATCTTGCTAGCCTCTTAATTGGTCTCCTGCTTTTAGTGCAATACAAAACTGTCCTACTACTTTTGTACTGCTTATTTGATTACCCTACTTCAAACACTCRTAGTATACAATATGATCTCCATAAATTGAGATGTTTCTCATTTTATCCTTGTAGGCAATAGGCCAATAATTTTTCTTTGTACCCTGTGTCTGTTAGTCTTTTTTTCYGGAGACATCCTTTTGTGTTCTTGCCCCAGTATGTTCTCTTAGAACAGATTTCTATATGCTTTTGGTTTTCAACTGAATGTCTAATAGCTTCTGTTAGAGTCAGGTTTGATCTTTCTAAAACTCAGGTCCCTAAAAATGAGGAAACAAGTTTAGAAGCCCTACTTCAGACTCCCACTTCTCAAAATGTGTAGGTGGATTTCTGACTTTGATTATAATTTTCTTAAGAGACTTCAGATAAATACAGTAGCTGCAGATAAATACAGATACACAGTAGCTCGTGTACTGAACAGCTGCATCTCAGCAGTATGACAAACCCTCTGTCCTAACACTGGAGAGGATTTCAATCCACATCTTTTAATATAAACCAGTGTGACCAAAGCTGTCATTTTCACTGATGCTTTCGCCTAATTTTTGGTCAAGAAATGGAGACTTGCTGGTTTCTACTTCTAGAATGCAGTAGGTAATCTTCTCTTTGAAAGGTATGCCCGAAGTCTGGTATATGGGTAAAGAGGATGCATATCTGTGTGTGTATAAAGCCAAGCATTTGTTGGTTAATATAGTGGAAATCTTAATCTAATTCAAGAATCATTAGTCTAGATCTAATTGTTACAGAAAAGTAAAATTTAATAGAGTACTTACATGAAAAAGCAGTAATAGTAGTAATAAAATTGTAAWGCATAACTCTTTTTTGCTTTGTCTTGGAGTTAGGTTCACGCTTCCTTTGCTCTTCTGCATCATAAAGTCATTGGTACTAGACTGTTGGAGAAGCTAATGCTATAAATTGCCTCTGGAGTTTTTCAGTGAAAGGGATGTTTCAGCTGGTGATGTTGCTGATGTCTTCCTGTTTCAGAATCTACTTGGGGTCGTTTGTGTATGCTTGCTAGCACACTTTTATGCCTTTTTCTTCTTCATTTATCTACAGCTCTATRTTATGTAAACATAAACCATATACAGATGTAAGTTTGTTCTTTGTTACCTCTAAAGCCAGTTTTTTGCAGCTGCAGGTCTGCATTTTTTTAAATTGACCCTGGGTGATTTATAGCTGTGGAGTCTCCAGAGCCATGCCTGTTCCCATCTCTTATTGTCCTGCACCTGTACTCCTCTGTGCTGCATCCTCTCATCCATGCCTGTCTTTCTGTACACTACGTCACTGTGTTAGAATAATAAATACCTCATTCTACATAGARTAACTGCTATCTATGTACAATATGGTTGTACCACACAGATAAAGTGAAGTAAAACAGTTGACTAGAGAAGCCTGGTCAATGAGAGAAATTGTTGTCACAGATCAACCAAGTGAAACAAAGCTATAGGCAGGTCTAGAAATGTTCAGACAGAGCAAGCCTGATAAGCTTCAGTTGTGAGGCCCTGCAAACTCAATGCAAAGCATATGACCTGTTACTAAGTACAACAACGATGTATTACAGGGCTACACAGTTACAAAGTTGAAAACAAAGCTTCATATCTTTTTGTAGCTGCRTAGCAAAATCATCAAAAAGTGATTTTTGGCATTCTACAGGAGCAAGGATAAAGATCAAGTGAAAATTTCTCTGGGGATAAATGGCAGTGCTAAAGAGTAGCAGTATGTCAGTTAATTTACTTCTATTTCTGAAAGATTTAGCACGGATTTTTTTGATTCCTGCTTCAAAATCTTTAATTGCTGCTGATTTCCAGGTGAGATTGTCAATCTACCTACTTAAGATTGAAAGCAAATTTTGCTCAATAAATGTTTTAACCACTTCAATGTCTGCTTTTATAAACTTTGTAACTTATATCAGTTTTTGTCCTGGCCTTCCCTTTATGTTTTTCTTCACTAAATATTATAGAGAATTTATGTGTTTTGTGCTATTTGCTTTAAATCTTAACATTATGCAATACTGGCTTTCGGTAGTCTATTAGTAGTAGTGATTTTTGGGGGGATCAACATTCTACAAAACTAAATCTATATTTGTAATACTTCATTTGCTGAAGTTTGTCATCATCTTTCAGAGTTCATTTAGGATGTTTTTTTCTGTAAAAATCAAATTATACATCTCAAACACTTTCTAACCTCGAAGGTGAACTGTATCAAAAACGCTGTGCATAATAAATTGCACCAAGAGAGGGCAGTATTGCCTTACAGGAAATGTGAAGATTACATGCTGACAGAACTGTTAGAAGGGGAGATTAAAAAGAAATCTTAGAATGACATTGAGGGTTACATGATGAAATATTACTGAGTTACTTGCTTAGGTATATATCTGAAAGATATATATAATGTTATTTTGCTAAGTGAGTCCTATTATGACTTCCAAATACTAAGAGCAAGTTTCTTCTCTGAAATTTCTGTTTCAGGAGATAAGAGTATAATCATTTTCTTTTAAGGTGTGTTTTAATGCTGATGGTTGCTGATGTGGTTACAGCTCTGCACTCATGCAGGTTCAGGGTGCCACATCAGGGAAGGGTATGTAAAGGCTCGACTAGCTGTGTAATTAGATCTCTTAAATTGCCTGAGGTGTTCTGGGTTTCATGCCAGTGCTCACTTGAGACACTCTGGGAGGACGGGACGTGGGTATGTGCAAAAGACATGGCTAAATAGGCACGGCTAATAGCTGTGTGTTCACGAACGGCTGATACCTGCGTGTGGCTCGTACAGACCCCTATAACTGCGCTAGCAGGCTGCTGCTTTGGAGAACTGTGTGTGTGGCAAATGTGTTTTCCCGCCACCCGTGGCTGTGAGCTCGCAGATGTAGCTGTTGTGAAGCAAACGCGCGTTAAACGCTCTGATGCGCGTGGTGCTAAAGCCCGGCCACGAGCTGATGACATTTCCCAGAGAAAGAGGCGGTCCTGAAGGGAAATGCAATGCAGCACCATTTGTTTCTCTGCTGTGAAGGGCTCAACAAAAGTTATATCCATCTCCTTTTTTACTAGATATGCCACAAACAGATCCTAGTCCTTCCTTGGTGCTTGCAGCGGCTGCCAGCCTAGCCCTCCAAAACTCTGGGTTAGGCAAAGCGGGCAGTTTTGCGGTCCAGAGGGTTTACTGTCTCTGGTAATTGCTGGTTTACTTTTGAAAATAGGGCAAAGCATGAGGAAGAGGCTGAAGAAGTGTGCGTCTTATTTAGAGCGTGAGACAAACGGACCTGTGGTACCGCTGCCGTAGCGTGATCTCAGCTTCGCTGGCAATGCCGGAGCTGCAGTGAGCACTGGCAACAACCTTGCGTGCGGTTTCAACGTCTCTTGAAAAACAAAACACTTTTCTAAACTAGTGTGATAGCGGGGGGAGGCTTGAAAATATGCAAATATACAAATACGAGGTTTTACCATACAACTCTAAGACACGGGCTCAAAGGTTGGCTGGACTTTTTACTCACAGTACCACTAAAAAGCTTTCAGACCAGAGTTTGTAAATACTGAGGGATGCAAAAGGAGGTGACAAGAACCACCTGCTTAGGAAACCCTCTAGGGCTTCATGCTACAGCCCTTGTTTTCTACTCACAGCACTCTCCCTACAATAAAGATTGTGTATGTTCTACACAGCTGTAGTAAGATCGTCATTTTAAGTGACTGCACCCAGTGACTTGGTTTCCTATAGCCAGAACTTGGGATTTTGGATTTCTGTTAACTGTTGCTGAATCTTTTTAACATGATATATATCTCCATGATCTTATCTCACTTTTGTGGAGGGGAAGAAACAGATATTTTGGGGGATTAACAGTGGTGTGATCCTAACCTGTTGTTAATAGTAAATTCTGCTATATTTCGGGCGGGTTCTGAGCATCATTCCTGCTGTTACTACTCTTCAAACTATTACACAATTTTCACTGATTCCCAATATGACTGTGTAACAGAAACTTAAGAACTCTCTCAACRTTTTTCTGCAGAGGTTTAAGAAGAGAATAAGAAAAGAAGTTTTTAGAAGAGAATAATTATCAAACAGTCCCAATCTTGAACTGTAGACCAAATAACCCCATACCACTATTGCTTTGTCAGTGCAATGCCCTCTTCCTTGTGTCTTGCACCAAATACTGCAGTAGCACTACTAAATGGACTTTACTCCCTTTAACTAAGAGGGTTTGGTATGATTATTAAAAAAAAAAAAAAAAAAAAAAAAAAAAAAAAATCTTGTTCCTGGCTTATGATAATGTTAGCAGCCTGTGAAATTGAAATTCTGAGCACGAAATTCATGAAAGCACCAAAGGTCAGGGCAGGATAGGATTTCCCATTAGCCAATGACATTATGTACAGTACATATATTATTAGAAAAAGAAGTACTTTTTCAAAAATCCTGGTTATCTTAGTCATTGGAAGAGGGTCTTATTTCCATTTGCTGCTAATTATAGAATTCGTCTTTGTGAAAATATTTATGAGAACAGAAAGTGAATTAAAAGTTCTGTGATTTATGCTTTATTTCAATATATTCTGAAATGATGTTGTCAGTGTGTCTTCATCTCAAATATTTACCGTAAACATTTAGTAAATTATTTTTTTTACTGAATTTCACCTATATCAGCCTATTGTTTTTATATTTTTTAATTCTAAGGCAGGAGTAAAGATCTCAAACTTATATGCCAAAAATTCTCCTTTTGGAAGGACAGAGTTTTTAACCCTTTGAGAATCAAGGTAAAGCTAATGTGACCTCAGCATGATTCATGCTGTGCATCAATAATTACAGATTGGCCTGGCTGAAGGGATCTGATAAGAGGTCTTAAGAACTTGCCATAGGAGAAATCTAATGAGCTGTGGCATATTTCCTAAATTTTATTTGAAAACTAGTAGAGAAAAAAGGCATCCAGTTGGTATTTGGCTGTTAAAATCTATTTTCTGAAGTCTACTATTAAAGTAATTTCATGCATATTTTAGAGCAGGATTAAAAAGTGCAAATGATAGGTAAGGCCTTACAAAATCAAAATTTGTGGGCCTGTCATGAATGGCTTATGAAAAATATGTTATCAGTTAATAACTTAAAAGATAGCAAATTGCATAAATCTAATCCAGTGATATACACTTGGACTTTAGTATTATGGGACAAACCACCTCCAAACATTTTGTTGGTGAATACTGCTGGAAATAATTAAGCCTTTGCAGAAAAGAGTTTCTCTTGTGAATATGAACTTCAAATACCTACCCAATTCATTGTTCTTAATGTTTTATAAAATGACTACATACTAAAGCCTCAAGTATTTAATTTGACAGACCACTAGACAGAAGGACATTACAAAAAGAAGTTCTCAGACAATCAAAATAAGGAAACGTTTGGGTTATTCTTTTTCTGAACATAGAAGATATAGTAATACAATATCAAAGAGCAGATTATTACAAAGGCCAGTAAACTTATTTTAGGCTTCTAAAGTAATCTTAAAATAGCTAACTGGAGTGTTTCCACCATGGTAGGATATAGCAAAGTAATGTAATAATTGCACACAACACCATTCACCCAATACTTTTCATCRTTTTCCTTACTTATCACAAAAAAGTAGATACATGCGAAAACAAGAGCTTTTCCTTTAAATGAATCATAACCAATAAGCTTGATTGTGAAATGATTTTTGATAAATCATGTTGTAACTGGAGTTCTGTCCTCCCTTTGTATGTTCACTCGGAAATCCTGTAAATTAGCTGCAAACTTACTTTGTTTAAAGAGGCATCATTTAAATCTCTTAAGTGAAACTTCCTGTAGAACCCGTTGTAGCTGTGAACATTAAACAGTATGCCCAGCTCAGGATATCCAAGCAGAATTCTTTAGGGCAGGCATCTTTTCATCATCAAATGATTTTAAGTAATCTTTACTAATTCAGTTGAAGCCAAATTCCAGAATCAATGAATAGGTACTTCCAGTAGGCACATCCTATTAGAGACAAATAAAATTGAGTGAGGTGACTACTGTCCTTGATGATTTTTAGTAGAAAAAGGTGAGGGSTAGTGTTTTCAAAGTCTCCCCAAAAGTTTACCTCTATGCGTTTCTAAATAGGTTTAATCTCCGAGATGCTTAAATCACAGTATGTCTGTACGTTGTTTAAACACTGCAGTGCTAAATAGAGTAATGTATAAATTCCTTAAAAAGAATAGGTAATTACCGCAATCCTAAATCAAAGGGACTTGTAAATCGTACAGGCAAAAGTCCACAAAAGAGTTCAAATGTCTAGCTGCCACTTTAGACATGTCAGATAAAAGTTTATCAGCCCAYAGCTTCTCAAGGGCTGTGCCTGATTCCTACTTGCCTGCCGTGGAGTTTTATACAGTTGGGCAACTTAGTTGCCACTGAAGCCCCAGCAAGAATCGCGAAGCAGGTTGTCCCCAGTTCAGTTTGTCCCTAAAACTCAAAACAATTCTCCTGGATTTGGCCGCAGAGAAATCTCAGAGCATGTGGGTGACACTGCTCCAGAAGGGAGGACATACCGATGTAAATGGTCCTTCAAAACCAGGGAGACAGAGGTTTTGAATAAACATTCCCAGATGACACATAAGAGTTGGGCCGAGTTGTGAAGGTGAGCCTCAGTCGCCTTTTCCTCTGTTAGGCTTCAGTGTTTCTGCCTGGTTGGCTGGATTAGCTCCCAAAACATAACGCTGGCTGCTGTGAATCCCATGCTGAGGCCACTTGGCTGCTATTGGGAGTACTGATCTCAGACATGTGGCTTCTGCAAAATGGCAATGTATCACCCCTCTTTTATGTATTTAACTCTTCTGAAAAAAACACTTAACATGGCCTTAGCACCATAGAGCAAAAGGTACAATCACTTGCATGTCCTTTATGTTGGGTTTGTATGTCTGTCTTTTATTTTTAAGATGGCTTGTACAAGTCAATTGCTTTGAATAACAAAGCTTTGCTTTGCTGCTAAGTTGCTTGGAGATTTCAGAATCAATATAAAAGAGGGAGAAATGATACTATAAGAAGYGTTGGTCACAAACAACAATAGCTAAGATGCCAAGTACTCTTCTCTTACAATTTTTAAAGCTCTGAGAAGAATTCAGTTCTGTGTCAAAGCAATTTCCTAATTAGTGCTTGGGGATACTGCTAAGAACAGACAATAAAATCATTAGAGAAAATAGCTGAACAATAAACTTCTCACTGGATTTTCCTCTGACTTAGAGTAACAGGAGTAGCACTACTTAGTACTGTGAAAAGGATGAAATCCTGGCTTCATTCAAGTCAATAGGACAAATATAGGGTTTCACTGATAAAAAAATTTTGTATCATCTCTGAAGAGTTTCTAAGATAAGACAAAGAAGAGGGGAAGTGTACGGGAAAGGAATACAGCATATGCAAGTAGAATATAACCAGTTACCTGTCACATTASGTTTTACACTTTCATTTTCCTTAAATGAATTTGTTTGAATTTAAAGCAAGGCCTTTCCTGGATCATTCTGAAACATGTGACAAGGAGCATTCATAGGAGGATGATAGTATATGAAGCAGAAAGTGACAAGGAGGGAAGTTGGAAGATGACAGGGAACTGTGTATAACAAGCATCRAGGGTGGACTTGGCTTGCTCTTGTAGTAGCAAAGGGTGTGAGGGAGTGGAACTAATCAACAGTCATGAAGGAGAGGATGAAAAGTGGTATTATTAGTATTGTAGCAAGGACAAGAACCCTGCTGATTTTGTACTCTGCTGTGAGAAGCTCTCGAGATTTTGCATCAAGGGGTGCTTCCAAAGCCCTGACCAGGGCCTTTCAGCTCAGCTAGATTGCTGGTGGGCTGCAATCATGCATCCTTGCTTGACTTTGGACCTATCTTAACCAGAGAGTACGTTATTATAACTAAACCTTCCAGATCTCCCAAATATGTCAAACTGATGGCGACAAGAAAATTCTGTGTAGAAACTTACGATGTTTCACAGATGAAAGTCCTTAGGTCTAAGTCCTTGCTGTGTAGAGTGGGTTGGTCACATTCACATTTCTCAGTTCTGCAAAGTAGATTTTTCTCCAACTCTCTTGCTTTCAGGTTCGAAACTAAAATCTATATTAGGCCTCAAAGAAAAAAGAGTAAACAATAGCATGTATGTGACAGACACTTGCATTTCTGTCCTTGATTGGAGTGTGTTTGAAACTCCTCTTTGCCTTTCAAATGGGCTAATTAGAGCTGCAGATTATTATGTGTTATAGGAGGAAGAAAACATGACTTTCTCACTCTCTTCATTTGAACTTATTCTCATTTTCATGGAATAATTCAATAAGTCAGAGACACAACTAACAAATATGTATTTTTGGTTGGTAGAACCCTCTCTGGGGAGAGAGAGGAATATCAACTTCCAATCCCAGTGAGTGTTTAAATAATTTATATTGAGCRCAGTCATCATCTTGGGAGGAGAAGGAACAGAAGCCAGAACAAACCAGGTCAGTTTTCCATTCGAAAGGGGGAAGAAGTGTAACAGAGAGAAAAGGGCTGAGCTGGGATATCTCTAACCTTAGTTCGCAGCTGGGGGAGGGCAGGTGGATATGGAAGGGAAAGTGGTGGGAACTCAGCAGGGGTAGGACAAAGCCTGGAAAAATGGAAATTTTGACCCAGAAATAAGTAGCAAATATACAGAGGTCAAGAAAATAAGAGGACTCCGGCTGCCCCTGAGGAGGAAATGGAGTGAACTTGCTGGCAGCCATAGGGTGCTCCTTTGGGCTCCTTCTCTCTCCTATCCTTCTGCTCCTGCTCCCTGCAGGGCCTGGTCAGCCCTGGCCAGGCCAGGTGAGCCATGACCACCTTTGTCTTTCTCCCTATAATTCCTTCTCTTTCCTTCTTTCTCCAGGTCCACAGAAAGTCTGAAGGGGAAACAWTAGAAAATTGCTTCTGTAGTTACTGAGCTACTGAAGGAAGAAAGGGCTGACGCTGGCACATTTTTTTTTGATGAGAAAGAAGCAGCACAAGCATCTGTCAGGTCAGTGTCAGGGCTTTCAGTCTCAACGAAGATAAATGGCAGGACTGAAAGAGGCACCCTGTTCCCAAAGCAGTGTGACGTTTCAGACCCACCTTTCTGTCTCACCCATTCTTCAGCATTGCCTTTAGCTGTCTGCTCTGCCTGGCTTTGGCGCTTCCCCTGCCCTCCCTGCTCCACAAACTTGGCTACCTGAGCCCAGCCTCTGTTTTGGAGCCTTGCAGAAGCAAAAAGAGGACTAGGAGGACAAGTGCTTAATGCAGGCTACTGTATATACCTTTACGTTTGCAGCTAAACAAGGGACTGACTGGAGGAGAGGGAGAGGGCTTCTGTGTAGTGGATCTTTAATATTGGGCCAAATGAGAGWCTCTGAACAGATATTATAGACTCTCTGCACTGTGATTCGTGGGGGCGACRTGGATTTCCTCTAAATATTCCCTTTTACTTTCATTAAAATGCAAAGCTGAAAGAAGAACCTCTTCCCAMAGTTTTCTTCTCAAAACTTTTCTTTCCTTCAGAGGAAATGTCTTGAAACATGCATAAGCTGAACAGTAYTGTTGGGTGGCAGGTTGGAGACCTCATGATGTGACTGTCCTGGGGGTGAGAGGGGTGACCAGTGTGCATTTGTTGGTTTGGTTTTTGCTAATTCCTCTTGCACTTGAGCCAGGATACATTTCTGTCTAATCATGAGATGAAGACTCCTACGCTATAGTCTTGAAAGCAAGCTTCACTGCGCGGAGAGTAATGGCAGATGTTTTTCAGCTTAATTGCCTCTACTGTCATTTAGTTAAGGTTCCCACAGGAAAATTTTTTTCTCCTTATGACTCTCTATCGGATGGAGGATGCATGGAAATGTTTGTTTTGTAGGAGTGTAAAATGATTGAGTAACACTAAATAATAGTTGCAGCAACAGGATTATCAGTGATTGTCATTTTAGAGTGTGAGTTTGTAAGTGATTAAGTTTTTGAGCCTGCTGCCTACCTGTGAATTGTTTAAAATCAAAATTAGTTCAATTATAACTTATTAAGACTGCTGTGGACACACTCCATTTACCCGTCCAAGTTTGTGTCCACGAATGYGATGATCTGACAGAGGAGTCATGCTAGTTTACCTTTAGAAGAGAGTTACTAGAGCATTGAGAACTTTGTAATTGTTGTTTTTTCTCTTAATAGCTTCGATGGCAACCTGCCTGCAGCTGTTTTTGGAATCTGGGAAGCAAGTGGCAGTTTCTTAAATGAGTCGGCAATGGATGGCTGAAAATTAAAGTGAAATGAAAAAACTTTGGGTTGAATTTGATCACAATTGAATCAATCTCAAATACAGTATATTACCTGAAGGTGCTAAGCAGCAAATTTTATAGCTACAGCACTGCATGTTGTTCCTTCAAAATCTCTTTCTTGAAACTGAGAACAATAAAAATTTCATCGCAGCTCACTCATTTATTTCGCCTAAAGAAGAAAAGAGCAATTCACAATTACAGCACCTACCCACAGCTGATCACTGGGGCTTTATTTGAGAAATTGAATTGCTTGTGTATTATATTGAAATTAAATGATGAATTACACCAGTATTATCGAAAACATTACTATCATTGTTCATGCTGCTAGAGGCACTAACCATGCATGAAGGGCCCATGTGCCAARCCTGTTGCGTGGTCCATGCACCGAAGAATGTGCAGTCTAGGGCTGGACCTTCCCAGTTCCTGAGCATGGGAGTCCCTTCTGTAGAAGCTGATAAGGTCCTGCATAAGTGCTACATAAATGCTCCCTGTTCCGCAAATGGAGCGACTTTTTGAGTCAGCCAGGGACCTGCTGAGATGCTGCCAAAAGGCGAAAGAAACGTGCAAGGATGTAGCAGAGAGGGTGGAAGAACACAGGAAAGACTTTGTTATAGACCGYATAGAAGAGAGCGAGTGAAGTGTCTGAAGAGAAAACCGTTGAAATATCCCTTTTCCTAATGGATGTGCTTTGCAATTTTGGTTTATTTGGACAAGATGTTACTTGCCAAAACATTTTTAAAACTATTAGTTTTCAGCTCTAATTTCTTTTATGTCATGGGTAATACAGTTTTATGTCAAGAGTTCTGTCGTTTAAAAGAGCATCAGACYCATCCAGGCTGCTGCAGGTGGGATGTCTACCATTCCTTCATAGCTGACCTTGGTGTCTGTTAATCATCTTAGCTTACACGAGGAGTGTGGTGTTATCTTGTTAGACTTTTTTCTTTGATGCATTGGAATTAATCAATGTTTAGCATAGCATTAATCAATGTTTAGCATATTAGTATATGGGATCTTAAATGAGAATTAAAGAGTAGGCACTGCACAGAATTTGGAAAATAAATAGAAATTAAATGAAAGCTCTGGGCATTAAGAGATTTATTTTGGAGTATTTAAATTAATTTAATGGTTCTAATGTTTTGCAATATATTATAAACAATACCTTGAACTTCCACAATGTACCACTTTTCAAGCATTACATTTGAAAAAAGATAGAAGTAATAAAAAAATCTGCTCTGGAACAAATTTTCTTATTTATTGTAAGGAAAAAAATTACCTCGTATTGTAAATATACCCACAAGAACACTAGGGAAAGGTTTGTATGCGTTTAATTGGTCCCGTTTATCTTTCTTTATTAATTTAATCTATAACCTTATTCTGTCAAAACATACAAAACTACTGCTGCATAAATGTAAACTAAATAAGCTAAATACAGAACTACATGTAGTTGAAATCCTCTCTTGTATCTTAATTATTAACCAGGTTATAAATGCATGTGACACACCATTGAAGTGCCTCAAAAAGTATGAATTCCCTTACAAGCCTCAGGGATGGAAAATACCGCTTCTTGAAATGGCTCTGACCATTGGAAGATTAAAAAAATTCTGGAAAAGATTATTTTAGATGCGAACCTATTACCTACTAACAGAGATGAATATTGKCTATGCTACTTCAACTGAGTACTTTTTATGTTACTAGCAGATGAATATGTTGTGCAATTCTTGGGTAAATTGCATGGGCATCCTCATAAAATATGAAAAACATTTGGATAAAAAGTTGAATAAATAGGTGCATTATTTATTGCCATTTGAATATAGATGATAATTTCTCAGACATAAATTTCAGATACCTATTTAATTTTTTTTAAAAAAGGATTCCTTTCATTTATTTTATGATACCTTTCTTTACTTGAAGTGTGTCAAGTCTACATTTTATCTATTTATGACAGTTTGTTGCTTGGTAGACAAGAATAGTTTACTTATTCCTGCGAAGAAATCAAGCAAACCGTAAAAAGAATAAGGTTGGTCAAAAGATACTTTTCCATCTTGAACAAATTATTTCTGCTTTGTCAAGGACAAAACAGGATTTTGCTTGAGGTTTGGCAGTTCTCATTCCATCTGTTAACCTGTGCGCTCTTTTGGATCTAGAGAAGTTCATTTCTCCTTAGTGGGAACTGTGATCAAATAGCGCATTTTGTTTTTCATGTCTGGCTGTTTTCTGCATGATATGCCTAAAGCTCTAATCTAATGGGTTTATTTTTTTATTTTGTATTTTTTGGTATTCCGAGCTGGAAACTCCCTTTCAATAGAACATATAGACATAATAGAATTTTTTGCAAGATGTTTATGAAAACATTCAGTTGTAGAAATGCCATGAGTATGGAGCCAATTTGSCAGCTGGTTTCCAGAATAAAGAGTGCACATTCTTCTTCCACCTCACTCCACCCAGTGTCTTGTCAAACCTGCCACTCACTGATTGCTGTTTGAGAATGATTTTTTTTTAGTGTATTAATTATATCTAATCATGAATTGCCAATATTTGAACAATCTCTTGTCACAAGCTGGTCTGAATTGTCTTTAGAGACAGAGCAAGCAGAAACTGTCTATCCAGCCTAAAGTCTCTTGCTCTGCAGTTTGCTATGAACATTTCTGTGTGCTCACCTCTCCAAATCAAAAGGAAGCATCAAAAAAGAAAGCAGAAGTTTATAGTAAGGGTGCTAGATAGTCAGATTTGAAGTCTTTTAGACAGACTGAAGGATTTTTTTAGATGGGGAATGCTAACAAGAGGGGCAAGCTCTTGTTCTTTAAACCTGTATTTTGACGTGTGGTATTATGTGGCTGCACAAATTTGCTTTAAAACTGAGAGCATTCTGGACTTTGGGACAGATTGTCAGATATATCTCAGGAGAAGCAGGACATATTGGCAAATGCATGCAGGGCCCAGTCACATTTATGCTTAAAACTTGCATATGTATCTGTATGCATCTTTATAGTCTTCAGCAGTATAATTTGGCAGATAGGAAGTTTGCCCCCCACAATCCCTCACACACTTCTAAGACATTCTGAAAGTACTCATAAATTCAGGTTTAAACTTGAGAAACTGTTTCGAGTGAACTAATAGAGGATGTTGTAAAACATTCTCTTCTACGTTTTTAAATGTTTTGTATTTCTAAAAGTTTTTTTTCTTCTGTAAGGGAGAACCTACACTTTAAAAAAAGGATAATTAACCCTCAGAATGGTTTTACATAAACAAGACCTAAGTGTCTCTCTTCCTTCCCTGTATGTGCCTGCAAAGTACTGGGCTATATGCAGGACTTTTATCTGCTGGTTTATTTTCCATTCATGGCAATCCAATCATTTAACAAAGCATAGCTATATGCTATTTGAGGAAATTGTGCTAATATTAATGCAGTGAACATCGCTGCATACATTAATAATCAGGCTAATGGAAAAGCTGCCAGAATTAATATTTATAGGTCAGATTTGAAGTGCAAATGTATGAATATATTTAATGGAACTTTAAGTCCTGCTCCAGCAAAGTATCTCAGTTTACTCTTCCCAAATATCAGATGCTCCTGTCCCTGTGTTCAAATTTTCCTAAAAGCCTCAAAACACATGGAGTAAACTATCAAGGGAAAATAAAGAATCATTCAAGAACAATTTTCAACAAAGAACTTCCCAATTTCCACTCTGTCCAGTTTAGAAAAAATCCTCATAAAGTTCCCCATGCTTCTTAGAAATCTAATTTTCATTCTCCTGTTCCTCGGAAGTGAAAGCTGGCTGTTTATTGCTGTCTTGAAGTGTCCTCTAAAACAGGTTGGTTTGCTGCAATTGTAGCACCAGTGAATCCACACAGTTTATGCTTGGGAAATGCATCTCTTCATGAAGACAGAAAATACTTTTAACATACTCAGCAACATTATTTTGAAAAGAATCTGATGACAAATTTCCTTTCACGATACACATTCAGATAAGTCTCATGTAAAATAAGTGAAGAGCGCTGGATAGCAGAGGAATCTGAATACCTCTCAAGAGYATGCTTTCAGTAGGGAAAGGAAAATATTTTAGCAAAACTTTCAGTTTTAGCTGTGCTTGGAAGATATGGTATTAACTTTTTGCACTCTTCTTTTATGTGTGTTTGTGTTCCACAAAATTAAATTGAGAACAGTTTTTATTATGTGTAATAGGGAGAAGTGCAGTTTATGTTCATTTTTGTGTAATTTACTGGAGATTACTTAAAGAGTGTTAGAGTATTATTCAACAATTGTCAATTAACATGCTAACTGGTAACGAGCTATAAAAATGTAAACTCCTCAGTTCTTGGGTATCATGGGTACACTGCTATGAATTCACTAGTAAGTAAATTCCTGTATTGGTACATTTCTTAATACTGGCTCTGTTACTGAACACAGCTTTGTACACAGCTAAGGACAAACTGACAGAATATGTAAATAGCATTTTTCTTCTGAATAATTTATGCTGTGTTTTTTGAGGTAGGGGGGTGGGGTTTTTTTGTTTTAAGAAAGAGGAGACAACTTTGTGTGTCAGACTGTTGTCCAGTTTCTAAATATTGAAAAGTGAGCTATCCCACTAGTCTGCTATTAAATTTCTTGTCTTTTAATAGTACCAGCCCAGTGATAGACAGATCCTAGACTAATTGCACTACTGGTCTGATCCTGAGGGAGTCCCATGTTATATTTGTGAGCTACCTGGTAGGCTTGGCTGATGACCGAGTAATCATCACCTACTGCAGCTGAGGCATGGTGAATGACCATATATGCACAGTTATTACTTTYATAAACTGAGATAAGATGGGTTAGTTTAAAATGTAAAGCAAGTCCTAGTAGAGTTTTTTTTTWAAAAAAATAACTAGGAATAATGTTAGTAGAGTTCATTGCTAATAGTGAAAAAAGGACAAGACTCTAAAATCATAAAAAGAATGTGCTTTCAAATTTCTAAACAGGCAATAGCTTGTAAAATGTTTTTGGTACAATTTTCCTTTTGTTTTCTTGAATTAGTAGTGGCAAAAAAAAAAGAAAAATCCCGTGTTTTCATTGTTCACTTGAAATGTGGCATGTAGGATGAACAAAAAGGACTTAGTATAAGTGTAGATATCATGGGTCTATGCTACTGTAACTGCATTATTGCCTGATATTCATTCCAGCTCTGACCAATAGCGTAGTTTATGGCCTGAGGTAAATAGCTAGCACAGGACAGATCACAGGCAAATTTTGGTGGGATCTAGGGCAAGCAGTTGTATCCAAATTCTTCCCCCTCCCTCCCCCCCAGAAAATGTGATTCTGTTTTGTATGCAGCTTCTCCTGCCAGGCTGGTATTTCTAGTGAATATAATGCTTACTATTTTATATTTATTCATATCTTCTCCTCTGTAGGTAAATATATCGGGAAAGAAATTCTTGATTAAATGAAGTTCTAATAGTGAAAAGGGGGACTGAAAGAAAGGGACAGAGAAAGCAAAGGCAGTACACACAGAGAACACCACTTGTTCTGATTCTTTGATTTTTGTAAAGGATTTAAGCCCCAAGGCCCACTGTATTCTGTGAGAAATTGCCTTGTATTTCAGAGTGCATATGACTGCTTTGCATGTACAAGCAATCCTAAGGGACACATCTGTCCGCACGCATATACRGCTACTGGGTGAGTCTGCGTTCTTTAAAACAGAAACAGCCATCGAGAATCCAAAGATCTTCCAATGATGTTTAAAAGTGAAATATTAATCTCTAGGGAACTGTTACATCATTCCATTTCCATTTTACCTGCTGGCAGCAGTCATGCTGCAGCATGATACATCCTACTAAAATGTAAGCTCTGGAAGAGAAAAATGCTGTCTGTGCCACCACAACTCAATGTCTCCTGAGCATTTGGCCAGCAAAAGTCCAGCACAGCTGCTGTGCRATGGTTAACCCAACGTGTCAGTCTGGAATTGGGTTGGGTGAGGTGTAGCTGGGGATCTAAAGAGCCAGCTGCCTGGCAGGTATCTGGAGGCAATAAAATCTTAAATCTCTTCAATAAAAGTCATCAGAGGAACTGCTGGAGCCTGAGGACAACTGAGCAAAAGTCCTACATTAAAAATAAGATTATTTCAGAAAAAAAAGTATTCCACTTATTGGCACCTATATAGTATTCTAACCTTAGTTGCTGGTACGAGCGTAATTTCTATGGAATTAAGTCTGTCCAAATTTTGCTGACTTTTCTGATACTTACTTGGAGACAGCATCCTATAAAATTAAATATTAGAAAGAATAGTTGGATTATTTCAGCAGTTTTTGCTGTGCTTGTAGGTAGAGTTATGAAAACAGACTGCTCTATTTATTTTAAATTATTTGACTAGTTTGGAATTACATTGCAATTTATACCACGTAAGAGCAAGGTAAGCTGCATTTATCCATTTTAAATATAATTTTTGCTTCTCCCCAAATATGCTTTAACTTTCTAGTATGCACTTTGTACAATTTCAATTATTTTTTTTTCTTTCTTAGGGGTATTTCTTCTACTTTTAGATAGGCTGTTAGTAGTAATTCTTGCTCCTTTTTATTCACGAAATTCAACATCACACAGAGGAGCACAGCTTTTTCCCTGGCTTACTCAAATTGTCTCATTACATTTGTGGTCTCAATCAGGATTAGGAGCATTAGTCCATATAGTGGTTCTTCACAATATTGCAGAGACGTAAAAATGCCTGTTATGCAGAATATCTGACTGATAAGAATTTGATTTTTTGAATTCTTTTTCTTTTTGTTCATTAGGGTGCTAAGYGGCAGACTAAGCTCAATAACAATAGAGAATCCATATATTAACGAAGCGCTTTTTACATTTCCTTAGCTTTATTCTTTCTCTGTCTCYGCTAAGATTCTACTGTCAACATGAGAAATCTAGTGTTTTATTACAGCAATCAAAATGCTTACACTTATAAAACTTTGAAATCTCCTAATGAATCAAAAGATGGGGTTAGAAATTAAAGGTAACCTAGAAATGATAGCTAAATAAAATCAATACAACTTCCCAAAGTTACTACAACTTAACTATATGACAATAAGAAACCATGCTTTCCACGTGTGTCTTTTGAAATTCTTAATGAAGTGACTAAAACTGTTGCAAGTAAAGACTAATAAGATGTGGTTAAGCTTTTTGAAATTCTCTGATTAAATTGTGCATGTTTTAAAGCAATAACTATAAAGTAAGAAACTTTTGGAGCCTATTGTTTTGTTGTGCCAGTTCTCATTGGATAGATCAGAAACTGGATGAACCAGGTATGCAGCTTACTCTGAGCTGCTAGACAGATACAAAAGTAAGAAAATACCTGAATGAAAGAATGGGGTGTTCAAAAAAAAAAAAAAAAAGAAAAAAAGAAAAGAATCCAGTTTTATTAATTGATTGTTTTCATCTAACTAGATAAAAGAAATTCAGGTAAGATATCATGAATAAGATAAAAATAAACACATGAAAGTGAGATTGATGAAGAGCTTCAGAAAGAGGGAGAAAACRTGGAAGAATCCAAGAGTGAGCTAGAGTAGAAGAGTGTCTTATGCTTTGGGAAGGCAGCAACATAAATAGCTGTGCGACAAACCCACGGAGGTGGGTTTCTGACACCCAAAGTTAAGCCTTGATGAAGAAAGCAATTAAACTTTGGGAAGCAAAACAAGTCACTCAGTGACCTGAAGCTTTTGGATACTGGAGATATGATAGTGATTCTGAAGAGCTGATAAAGTCTAGGAGCAGAAAGGCASGAGGAAATTATAATCAGAGGTTATACAAATAGTATTTAAAGTTGCAGGTGACAAATTTGTTTCACAGATGACAGGAATAAACGAGGAAAAATTAAATCTGAAAAGGTTGTGAGCTGATTGAATACACTATATCTACATTTGACTTGGTTTACACTCATATAATTGTATTTACTATGGCATATGCCACTAGCATAATAACGGAACTAGAACTACGACCTAAGTTACTTGCATGCTGGTTGGCCCTTTTAAATATAGATRGGAAAACAGCTTTTAAGTGATGTAGAAAATATGTTTTTAGGTATTCACTTCTGGTTTAGAATTGCTGAATTTCCTGTGCTGACAAGAGGCTGACTACAACCAAATAGATATCTATTATCTATGCAGGGCAAAAAAAAAAAAAAAAAAAAAAGGGGGGGAAGAAGAGAGAGAGAGAAGAAAATGCCCTTTTTGGCCTTCTATATGCTCTCTTTCACAGGAAGCCACAAAGCTTTGAAGCCAGACTCACGCCCCTGCTGTGTTTTTTATGCTTTTTTTTCCTGGAAGACATTAGCACCTCTTTAATTCCTTGTGTGTGTGTGTGTGCTTATATTTGGAACATCAGATGTAAGATGAAGTATTGAGGGAGTTTAGGAATGATTCATTACCATCGCTGACTTTTCAATGCAGATATTTAATTTAGTAATACGTAAGTCTTACTTTTCCTGGGCTTTTTTTTCTGTGCCACGTGGTTACTCTGTTATGGATGATGTGCTTTTRTTTTTACACATCTAAGCGCTTTAAAGCTTCTCTGTTTACAGAAGTACTTCTCAGGGGCCGAGCCTTTTCTTGTGTCGTGTACCCGAATACCCTCCGCTCGACCTGCTCGCCCAGAGCTACCTAATGCGCAGAGGCAGAGGACGGCTCCCATCAGCAGTAACCGTTGGCCTACCGCAGCTCCAGCCGGCGACCAACAGATACTACTTTGCTGCACAGCAGCAGTGCAAAGAAGTTACAGACCCTACCGAGAATTTGTTTCCGACGTGCAAAGCCAGCTAACGGCCTTCAGCTGCAACAGGCACCAGGCAGAGACAGGCACCCTGGGGCACCGTTAAAGTGCTGCGGGAACTTGACTGGCGGAAGAACGAACGCTACCAAAGTACCAACTGCATTCTAACGAATCACGTCAAAGCGGAGGAAAAGCTTGAGCAGAAGGAAATTACTACTTTCGTTTTCTTTCTTATCTTCTGCTCCGGCGCAGCATGGGTACTGCCTTATGCAATGCCCTCAACTCCGGTACCAACGCGCAGTTCAGCCGCAYGAAACGCTGAGGCTTTCACAGTACTGGCCAAGGGGCTCTACCACAGGAGAAAATGGATGGATCAGGGGGAACATGTACTCCTAAGAACGCATTAGCCAACATTTTTCATTTGCATATAGGAGGTTCTGAAGTACAAATATTTGTTAACGCTCTCTTCAGTCGACTACATGAATCCRGTCTGAACCAGAGCAGAAAACTTAACCAAAATTGCAATTTTTTTGCTTCTTGTGTTAATAGTGCATATGCATAAGATATAGCCCAGATGTTTTGCTTCTTTGTAATGCCTTAGCTCCTGGAGATGTTAATTCAGAATCAAGACTAGGCTTGGCAATGTTTTCTTTCCTCATTGATAGCTTCAATTATTATTATTTACTCACAGAGTAAAATGTGAGTAACTGCAAAATTAAATATGCATGAGGTCCATTTGTGTCCAGAAAAATCCTCAAGTAGGAAGCCAAGAAGTATAGGAATATTTTCAGAAATTCTGTTTTCAAAGGAAAATAAAGACTGTGCTGGCTTCCCTTTTTATTTTTTCAGGTGAGTCTTGAAGTGGAATTGTATACCACAGATCCTCCGTCCTGTGCAGAGCTCACTGTTGCCTTGGGCTTTGAAGTAATCTTTGTTCTGAGTAACATGAAGAGCATGAGCTGTGCAGTGCAAATTGTGTGTGAACTCCCAGTCTGAGGAGACGCACGGACCCACCGTGTGCCTGGCTGGTGCAAAGCAGGCACACGTCTGTTCGGCACGTGGAAYTGAGGACTGCTGCAGAAATGGACAAAGGTAAAAATACAGCTGGACTGATTTTTAGGCAGGAAAGTCCATACCTGCCTAGGAAAATCTGAATAGGCTGTGGGGTGGAAATCATGCATTCATTTTAGACTGCAGTCCTGCAAAAGCTYGTGTAACATCATGCCCAGATTTTTATCGTGGCAGGACTACTATACTACATTATTTTTTCCTGCAAATAGTCGCGTTCTCAGATGAAGTGGCATCCTGCCTCCCACTTTAGTAAGGAGTTTTGTGAATGATTTCTGCTAATGCTTTTATTATAACTCCTCTGATGTTTTTAAGCAAGAAGTTACAAGAGGCAGACAGCGCCTGCCTTGAGCAGCTGTGAGCCCTCTCCTACTGGACAGCCCATGTGTTCCTTGGGGTCTGTAGAGGACGCAACCGGTTTTGATGGACCGAGAGGCAAAATGTCTTCTTCTACAATAGTTACAGAAGTATAACGTTGCTAAAACTTGGCAGATTTGAACTATCATGARGTATGCTGAGAAGCAAACAACTACCAGTATTTCCTAATTCGGTTATTAGATATTAGTGTTTTAATGAACTATAAAGTAAAAAGTGCTCGTGAATACCCATGGCTGTTTACAGTATGGATGTTTACGTCTCTCAGAAATTCTCCTTGTCATGAGGCCCTTTTAAGCACTTAAATTGTTTAAAAATATATATTTCTTTTAAGGATGCAAAAGGATGTTTYTTCCCAAAGAGGAAATTAAATTAGCAGTACAAAGCAAGAACATGGCAAACCTAGGAGCATTGCAAACCCAGTTAGATACTTTAGCTCAAGTAAAGTTCTTCTGTTTGTGTTTTTTTTTTTTTTAGCTCTCTCCCCTCCTGATTAACTTTAGCTTTTAAAGCTCTCCATCTGTGCCTCCAACCATAGTTGGGCTCATTAGTTGCTGCTTCCTCAGGTTAATTACCAGCTCATCCTGTGTCATCCCCTGAAGAAATGGAGTTTAAACAGGTTAAGGGCTGCAGTTGCATAGAAGTGGAAATGAAGGGGAAGAGAAAAGGTAAGTCCAGACCATTGTCTTTGCTTGCTTGTTTGTGTTTCGTTCTCTCTCTGTGACTGTGAGATGTTTGTTCTTGCTTCCACAGGTGCCGTTTACTTTAATGTGCTCCTAAGCCTTAATTTAAAAGTAGGCAAACTCTTGAAGTCTTGATTGTGCCCATACTTAAGTTGGGTGCCTTTTAGGTGTGTGTCTTAGCTAGAAGTCAGCCTGGTTCCCTTTACGTTTTGGCATGGAGGGTGTGCTGTGGTTGGGTTCTGGCATCTGAACCTGTTCCGTTGTGGCTCTGGCTTGGTGCAAAACTAAAGGGTTTCAGCTTTCAAGTTCAGCATTAATATCTTAAATGTGTACTGCAAGTACCACAAGAGTAGTTAATGCACTGTAACATTAATTCTTCTTTTTTTTTTAAAAAAAAGATTTTTAAGTTGTTCCACAGAATGTTGTTGTGAAGAGTGAAATGTAAAATGTATTTTTCTAGTATGGAGAAGACTGTTGCTTTGACCTTGAAGTATAAAATGAACATTAAAATTTTATAGATAAATCCTGGAAGCCATCCCAACACGTACTAAGCATTTGTTTAAAAGTTTTGCTTTGGCAAATAATATACTCTATTTGTGAATTGGAACAAAGTGCATGCTTAGAGGCATTCCTCTTATCGATGGTGGAAAAAATATACTATCGTCCTAAACCAGGAACGTTGCTCTAAACTCCTGATGGTGCCTGGCATGCTAGATGCTTGGTGACAGGGAGAATCAAGGGTTTTACCAGTTTTTAAAGGCAGTTTTGAAGAAGAGTTCACTGTATCATCTGATGCTTCAGATAAATTTAAGTCATTATACTGATAATTCAGAATGACTCTATGAGGGAGGAAAAATGCAAAGTGGGTCTCTAGGCCAAGATTGCACTTAACTCCCTGCAGTTATATTTGCATTCCTTTACTAAAAGCATGAGACAAGAATATGTGCTCTGCAATATGTTCTCCCTGGATAAGAATCCAGGGTTGTACTGAGCTGTTGTTGCTGGGGATTGAACTTCAGGGTCAGCCTTTGGTCAYCGTAGAGGGACTTTAACAGGTTTACTTTAGAGCTAGCTGCTAGCTATATGCTGCATTTGATCACTCAGAACTGCAGGTTTTGGGGTAGCTTTTGTGCTTCCCTGTAAGGTAAAGAAGATGAAGACTCTCTCTGTCCTACTTTAAGGCACAACATCTGAGCTCTTTTATGTGCAAGGTGAGCAATAAAAAGAGAGCTGAGACTTAGCTTTAAGTCTACTTTTTAGGTTGCAAAGAAATGCTTTGCAGGAGGGAGTTTTCAATAAATGGAGAAAGAGAAACACTGCTATGCTCTGCTAACCACTTCTCCATTTTTATTTACAGACCTTTTCCAACTTTTGTATACTTCCCGTCTGCATAATTTTGAGCAGCCTTCAGGCTGTCTCTGGAGAAAAAAGTCAAATTATGGGAATAGAATAGTTACTCAGTTGTATCTGAAATGTGACAAACTCCGTTTCTACTGAATGCCAAAGCTAGGACTGAGTGCRGACCTGCAGCAGTTTGCAGCTAGTGTGGCATATTCACATTTTGCAATTCAACCTGTGCCAATTGCTTTATTACGACTTAAACTGATGTGCTTTGTGCTATAGAGAAAGTGTTATGTATAACAAAAAGTATATTTTGTACGAATGGATAAGAACTATTTTGGTCCCACCACTACTCTTATTCTTGATGACAGTATGGTAAGGGTGTTTCTTTCTTTTTTCTTTTTTTCTTTTTCTTTCTTTCTTTTTTTTTTTTTTTTTTTTTTTTTTTTTTTTTTTTTTTTTTTTTTTTGAGGCTTTTGTTGAGATTTTACATCCCTCCCGTCCCCTCCCCCCCAAGAGAATTACAACGGAGACTTTGCAGCCTTGCACTGCAGTTGCCCTGCAGCAGAGGCAGATTACCCTGGCTATGTGCCTTTCCTGTGGCTGGGCTGGGGAAAGGGGCAGAAAGAGTGAGAGATGCTTYGAGTTATTTGGGCTGAAAGACTTTTGTCAGTCTTGCTTCCCAAGGAAGTGGAAATGAGTTTTGGATGGGGTRAAGTTCTCTTGCAGAAGCATCTGACCAGCCTTGGCACTAGAGGTTTGGTCGGATGTGCACGTTTAGTTAGCAAGAACTAAGGCTTATACTGAACCTGAGATCAAAAGTTGTCTTGTTAATTTTTCAGGTTTTCTTCCATGACAAATTACACTTTAGTTCTATTTTAATACCCAATATAATTTATTGCATCTTTGTAACAGACAACTTATTTGGTATCATATTGTATATGTTTAGGAGCATTTGACTCTTCTTGACAACAAATTACAACAGTGTCGACAACTAGTTGAAATTGGCTGGAAATCATTTTTATTTGCAAAGAGTTGAGTGAGGGTTTTTTCTTTTTCTTCCCCCCCCCCAAGGCTTGGTAACATAATTGTGAAGTAGTAAAGTGCCAGAACTGATGCTGCTGCTCTGTCAAGTCAGAGGAAAGTTTCCTGTTCAATAAAGACAGATTACGCTACAAATGATTTAACAGTGTTTAACTGACTATTGGGCTGGAATTCTGATTAAAGTTGCAAATTAAATTTAAATTAGGAACATAAATGTAAACATGAGCTTTTTCCAATTCATCTCTCCTGTGTGGTAATTCTTTCTCCTCTTGACAGAGCTGTGTAATGAAACAGGAAGAGTAACATACAGAAATTATGAATCTAAACTATAGGGCAGGTGTATGTGTCTGTGCACACATGTGAGACTAAATTCTTGTGAAATACTGAGCCAGATTGCCAAGTTCTTAAAAAGATATCTATGTCTAAAGCCTTTGTTGCATCTTTGTGTAGCTRCACACAGCCAAAATTGGATATTTTCAGAGAAAAAAATAATCTTCGTCTTTATTTTTGATAACCATAAGCACTGGAAGGTGGGTGGGAATAGTGTTCTACTATGGCTTTGTCAAAGGAGCTAATACTGATTTCCTCTGCTCCAGGGTTCCCATTTTTTTTTGGGGGGGGGGGACAAAAAGGTGATGTTTCCTGAGTAGTTTCTGTATATTGAGCCCTTCTATTTTACCCTAGAAAAATTATGTGTAAGCAGCGCGTTTTCAATCTTTGTCAATCCTTGCTTGACTAAAGGATGTTTGTGATTGCTTTAACTTCAGCTGGTTAGGCTGCAGGTTTGGTAATAGCGTAAAACCACTGTGTTACCCCCTTTCCCTATGCTGAATATAATTTAGGACTTCTTCAAAGTACAGTAAATGTTATCGAAATTTGTAAATGTGGACTTCAATATCTGATAGTTGTGTTAGTGAGGACTGGAAGGACCAAACCCTGAACTAGTGAATGTTGATGGTCAAAAATTGATTCATGAAATTTCCATGTTGTTCCRACACCAGTTCAGGCAGCAGTACACAGCTGGGCTGTGTTTGAAATGATCTTCAGATGCTTGGTGGCTCCTCTGCCCAGAGCACAACTCAAATTTTATGACCTGCCCTACTAATACTACTTAGGCTTCTCCCTGTAATAAACTCCAAGAGTGAGAAGATCTTCATTTTCCCATGGGGTTATAGACTTTTCAATATAACTTGAGAAGAATGTATCACTTTCTTGGAAGTTCATAGCTTCTTAAGATTTGGGTGGGGGGAGGAGAACTTAAAGACATCTGTCAATAAAGAGAGAAGAAGCATGTTCGAACAGGCTGAATGTTTTCTTTCCTCCATTACTGCTATGTGAAGAAGTCATAAAAATATAAGACATCTTTTCTTCTCAGCTCATTTTTAATTTTATTCCTCCTTGGCATATTAATGACAAAGGTTTAAAGATGATTTTACTCATGTCTTTCATTTCAAAAGTAACTGTTTTTAATATAACTACTAATAAGAAGGTGTTCTAGTAAATGTAACCATTAATTCAGTAGGTCTTCCCCAGGTGCCTATACTGAAAATATGTTATTGATCACTGAAATTAGATTAGAAAAAATTATCAAGACTGCTGGAAGCTCTTCTCTGTTTTGGACAAAAATGATTTCTTGAATTCTGGCATTCAAGATGAAAATATATGTGTTTTTTTTAAAAGTTGTTAGAACACAATTTATTACCAACTACTACTGGCAGAGCTTTATTCTTGTGTAGATATCTTCTGTAATCTGTGCAATTTCTGTGAAAATCTACAAATATTCAGTGTTGAGCTTGTGGACAGGCTGAGCATTTAATCCTTTCCTTGCAAAAGGGTTGAGAAGCCTCCTCATTGCACAAAGAGGAGTATGCAGATATAAGCCCTAAGAAGAGAAGTCACAGGCTCCACCTATTTCTTTTTCTTTTTAAAATATTTTTTTGTCATATTATTTATCAAAATGTAATATMACTTTGGGATGCCAGATATTCTTTTTTATCCCATAGCCAGTCAGCCAGGGAGCTCAGGAAACATTCCACTTCTGTGGAAGYAGTATCTTCTACTATTGCATGAAGAAGAAAAAGAGAAAATTTTAAAGACAAGCTGATCTATTTTCTACCTAGATATGTATGACAAACTCCATAAAGTTTTAATATTATTTATTTTCATGATAAATATTCATCCTGTAGAGAGGAAAAGATGTACTCTGCATTTAAAATTCTTTCTAAACATGTTATGTTTTGGAAAGCTGTTATCTTAGACTGTGCTAAAAGACTGTAAACACACTCAGAGAAATGAGGTAAGGATGACCCACACAAAACAATGTTGATATGTGGCAGGACACTATATAGATCTTTTCAGCTAAGCTTCTCATCCTAGCTTTCCACCCCCACTGACAGAAGTAAAAATGCTTCTAGACTGCAGTTCTTCTGACCTATTTTTAGTTTTCTGCTAAAAATTGTGTGATGAATCACACTTCTAAGTCACCTATTCACACCACAGAATCTAAAGGAAGCCTTGGGTAACTAACTCAGATTTAAATGTGCTGTAAAACTAGGTAAGAGAAATCCCATTTCTCTTGGTGCATGATGAAAAAATTTAACAGGTATTTGACTCAACAGTGTGGTTGTTGAAAGCACCRTGTTTTGTGAAATAAATGTCTTGATCTCAACAACAACAAATAGAAATCAATAACTTCCAGAGCACATACATATTCCTTACAAGTCACTTTCAGAGGAATGATCTTACTTATGACCTTGGAAAGAGGAATAATTTAATGATATACTTCTGCCTGACTGATTTAATATGCTTACTTTAAAAGAATGAGCCTCATACTCATTTTCTTCAGGCTGTCATTCAGTTTTTATCTGTTTTATGTTCCTATATGGCACTTGTAAGTAYCACATATTTATCCCTACAAAATCCTTGGAAGAAAGGGAGAAGGAGGAGSGGAAACCTACTTTTCCACTTTTTATAAATGATTACCTTAACCATGGCAGAAGAAAAAGCCTGCCTACTAAGTCCCACAGCAAATCTATCCCAGATGAGGAGACCCAAATACAGTTCTCCCAGGTCCTTGGCCAGTGCTTTAGTTAATCTAATCAAATTCTTTTTCTCTACAGCAGATGTTAAAAGAAAAACCCTCTGTACCAAAAACAAATATGTAATGGTCATAACAGGGGAGGTGTGGGGGAGACCAAGAAAAATGATCCTGCTTCTCCTTTTAGGCCTTTGATTGTATTTAGTACTGATGCAAAACCTTGCTGATGTTGTTCTGCTTCTTGAATTGGATTTGATATGATACTGCATAACATTGTACTTTTCCTGGAGAAGCACTTTGCTTCAAAAGTTGCCCATGTATCCCTGACATGGCATGGTGAAATGTGCCTTGAAATTCATAGCAGGAGAATTCTTAGCATTCACCTCCTCAGAGATCCAGTATTAACAAAATAACTTGTTTTTCTTTGGCAGTGAAGAGACCTTCCAACTTTGATAGGTTAAAACATAGCTTTTCAAAAGTTATGTAAATCTTCTGCCTATTGTCTATTAAATTGCRTCTTCTTCCATTGGTGGGTAAGTACAGAAGAAATCAAAGCCAACTTAGTAGTCTATATGTTGTGTTTATGTATATATGGACTTAAGCTAATATTTGGGCTTGTCTGAAAATAGACTAGCTGGCTTGGATACTGGTAGTATTTTAGCTGAGACATCTGGATCAGCCAAAGCTGTAGGACTTGCTGGCGAAGCAGAGAAAACATCTGGACTTTGACCTATGTTGATTTTCATGGCTAGACTGAAATGTGCCACATCTCTGGGTAAATGTGCTTTTCAAGGCTAACTGGTGCTTTATAACAGCTGTATTAATATATGCTGTCAGAAACTTTATCAGTATTTGAATCTTTCCTCTGATTCAGAATTAAAGTTAGTCTTAAAACATCTCTCTGAGTTGGTTAAGCATAAAGTTGTTTTGGCAGGCAAGTGGGAATCTAAATCCCAAGCAGTTTAGCGGCACACATTTCCTCTGTGATTACAGTGGGATTCAATATGTCACTGTCCTTTCATGCAAGGAGCAAGAACTTGCAACCTGGARACAAAACAGTGCATAGAGTTGTGAATAGGAATGAAAAGGTATCTGAGATATTGCAAAGAATCAACTGTTGAAGGGTGATGCTCTGTCATTATGGGCCTGCTGCTAAGGCACAGAAAGGAATATTAATAGTTGTGATTTAAGAGAATGATCATAGAATCACAGAATCAGTAAGGTTGGAAGGGACCTCTGGAATGATCAGAYGGGGAACTGAGTGAACATGGAGGAAATGAGGTCTTTTCCTTTTCTATAACTTTGGACTTTTTCTGGAGCAACAGAAGGTCAAACATACCTGTCAGGATTTTGGCTCTGCTAAGATGGCATGTAACTGGAGCTGACCTAGGACTGGAGCGCCAGTCCCAGAGTAGCTTCTCACTGAAGTGTGGACTGTGTGAGTGCAAGAAAAGATTGTCYTTTTGGCCCAAGCCCTGTTTTGAAAGTTGTGCAGAGAAAAAAAAATCATCAAGAGAAGCAGGCGAGAGCTGAAACAGTCATCCCTCAATCCCACGGGAAAGGGGGACTTTATTTTATGGAGATTCAAGATTGAGTTTCTGGTAGAGATTCCCCCCCTACCACCGCCACCACCATTTTCTGGGTGAGTTTTCTGATCTTCAGACTAGAAATTACTCTAGAATGGAAGCTGTCCCTGYCAGGCCCCTCTTCCTAGGGAACCGCCTTACTGTGTCTATAGGTAGGGGTTGTTTGGTTACTTCAGCTTGGCTCCCCAGCATATCTGGCAAGCATCCTTACTGCTCCACTTCTTTCTCCTCGGGCTTATATATAACCAAATGGTTTTTAAGAAGCAGATCACTTCATATGAGAGCATGAGAAGGATGTGCTTCAGACAAGTACTGCTGTGCATGTTTCTTGGTGCAGTCAAACTTGCAATTTGAATGAGCTTTAAGCTCTTAGCACTCTGGTGGGAGCTGAGTGCCAGGGCTGGCTGTTCTCCCTCAGTTCCCACATGGCCAGTTAAAAARGTTGCATACTCAAAGTTCAGTGTAAAAACTCATATTTCCCCAAAAGTTTCAGTATCGCTGGAAAAATTGTTTCCTGGGGAAACAGGCTGGGCTCATTCCCAGCCAGCTCTGAATCTCATGCATGCAAGYAGTTCCCTTAGCTGCTCTGGGATGACGTGTGAGTAAAATCCCCTCCCATAATTAAGTCTTGCAGAATCAGGTTTTAAGTCCATGATTACTCATTTCCAGCAGCCAGACACCCTGAGGAGTGAGAAAATGGTGCCTCTGAGGATAGTTTGCTATGATGGATTTTTGTTCCAGAAATAAATACTTTAATTTGTGCCTGTAGCAAAAACATCGTGCTGTCTGAGGTAAATCAGGCTTCTTCATTGATGCTATATTCTATCGATAACATTCTGCCCCTTCAATAAGGACCAGGTTTCCTTTCAGTTTCAAAGTGCTTCTGGGTACTCTCTCTCACACTCTTCCTAATAACTGCTACTAGAATCAATTGACAAAATTAGAAAAAGCATCCATTTAGGTGATTTTATGAATTAAATATGTTCATACTTTCACATGAAAATGTAATATATTAAATGTTCTTCAGAAGCGTTTTTTAATGGAATTTTCTGTTTATGCTTTGAGGTTCAGGCTTTCAGKCGAACTCAGGAAATATCTGGATGAATCTCGGTTCATTTTTTCTCTATGGGTTTAATGGCTAATATCCCATCTTCCCCAGTCTGTGTGCCTGTGGTATTTCTTTATAAAGAATTGTTAAGTATATACTGGCAAAAGTTTCCTCCTCTCTTTTGGAAGTAAGCAAGCAATGACAAGGCACTTGGATTTTGCTCAGAGCACTGACCTCTATCGTGCCTGTTTTAATTCTTGTTGTGAAATATGACTGAGGAGCTGAAAATCTGAGTAAACAGTGAATAAATTTAAAGCTGAGGAGAAAGCTTCYGTTCCTTTTCCAGCCTATAGGAATACTACATGTGTGCAGTGGAACACCAGAGCAGATTTTTGGAGACAGRGTCTCTCTGACAGAAATTTTATACTGGATACTGTGAACTGTTGCATTGAAACTGGAGCCCTGAAATATTGGGTTACAAGGAAGATGCAGAAAATGCTGCTACATTGTTGTTGTTGAATATATGAGCAGTTTCTATGAAATTATGGTCAGTATTTGTCCTCTTTAGTGTTTCAGAAGTGGAGRTTAGTAGTGGTTAATGTAGGAAAAAAACTCTTTTTTTATTTTCCTCTTATTTGTTTATTTCTGATAGTTTTACTGAAAGGAGAAGAGAAGAAGTCTGGATCCAAATAACTTTGGGACAACTTGGCTTTAAACCTCAGGGTCTCCTGGCCCTGATCTAACAGTACTCCTTGAGTAATGMCAGGATCCTTCTGTTGAAATGTGATGCCCCTTAAATACTGACAGAAGTCTTGRTAAGAGAGGCGACCTTGCCACCTGTAAAAACAGAGAAAAGGCTCTAGGTCTTCCTGAAAAWTATTCATTGGGCAAATGTTGCTGTTTGGCAGGGGCACAGCAGGGATTCTTGATTTAGCTCTTCATAAGTATGTGTGCAGCTGAGATGCAGAGCTTGTTGCCGCAGGTGTGTTGCCTCAAAACCATAGCTGTGCTGCTTTGGAATATTTTCCTGGATTTCCTTGTGGGGTTGAGTGGCACTGTTTGCRTTTGCTTGGGGATTTCCGCAGCTTGTCCCCTGCGGAAGAACCAAGAGCTGTTGAGAACCTCCAGGAGACAGAGAAGACAAAGTGCCCTTGGCATTTTAAGGGAAACCTGGAAAAGGCTAGCGTACAGTTAGGAGCTTTGAGAACCCCCTTTTTAAAATAAGTTTTGGACCTGCAGACATCTGTTGAAACAAGATGAAACTCAGAGCACCCTGAAAGTAGCAGGAAAAGAGGGAGATTTCTAGAAGAGAAGTGTGAGGAAGAATTTTTATATAATTTTCACGGAGTTTGTTTGTCTATTTAGAAAGATCAGATGATTCTATGCCAGGATTTTGAAGTGAAGAGGTATAGGTTTGCAAAGGAGTGTGGACTCATAGCTGAAAGTGTGCTGTGGTTTTATTTTTTTATTTTTTTGATTATTTAACTTTTCCACACTGAAATTTAGGCCTGTAAGGAGTTCAGTTGTCAAAGTACCTAACTGCCAAGCAGTTCTTGAGCAGTGTGTTCGCAACTACAAGGTGCAAAACTTGTGGGAGCTGGAGCTTTGGGAGACGGAAGACCCTCTYGGTGGAGGTAACAAGCCTGCCCTGTACTGTGTGCAGCGGGGTGCAGCCTGTGCCAGCTCCAGCTGAGGATTTTGGCAGCTTGAGTCGCCCGCGACCCAAGCTGCAGAGGGCACAACYAGAACTTGCAAAGAATCTGTGCTCTAGGGGTACTAGTAGGTGTTTTCCAGGGTCTTGTTTCCATTTTAACATGACTTCTTCTTGAGCCTGTAAGAAATAGTCCATCCCTGTGATTGAGCTCATTTGAACACAGCACGTTTGTGTTGTTTGTTTACTGTTATGGCTGCATTTATGTACCCTGTTTTGTACGTTTGTTGAAAATCTGAAGACAAACGCAGCAGAAAGGCCATTGGGGAAATAATAAAGGAAATGAAGCACTGTCGTTTATTCGGTCTACGCAGCAGCTCAATGTCAATTAAATTGCCTATTGAAATAAAACTATTGTATGGAAAATACTAAAACTGCTCTGACTCCTAGCAATTTGAGATTGTCTTCCCAAATTTTTCTGCTTTTATTCCTCCTAACACTGTGGTTCAGAAAAGRCACCAATACCAACTATATAAAATAGAAATCTAGTAAAACCCGTGGAGATTCATCAGCATTGTGTGACATTTTGCTCTTTTTTTTTTAATGAGTTTGTTTTGTTTAGTTCGTGTAAGTACATGAAGGGAAGGAGCTGAGCTATTATTTTTTTTTCCCTATTTCATGCCTTTTGACTTTCTTCCCCATATGTTAAATTAATATAGTTTGCTATCATACCTGTGTGCAGGTATCAGAGTTGCTTAATGGTTTCTTAACAGTTAAGTCAGTAGGTACGATTCACTGACGTTCTAGGTTTTAGATATGAAAATATTCTGTTCCAATTCTTATAAATGCATGATTCACTGGCTCTTAGACATAAACRTGTAGCTGCTCAAAACCTTTACAACACAGTAGGTGGCATTCTTCTAATACAGTTAATCCACTTGAGATTTTGGAGATAGAGTTGATATTGGATGTATATCTATTTTTAAGGGAAGAGACTGTGGGGTCTCAGTAGCTACTTATGGCAGAGTATCAGCAAGCTGAATGTGTTTATCTTTGGGGAGAGCAGCAGCAAGCTTTGCGTGGGCTCTGCGAAGCCAGCCCCAGCCAGAAGCTGCCTCTAGATTTGGATCATTATATCAAAAACAGCTCTGCTGTTAAACTCCGCGTACTTTCAAGTACTAGGTGCAATTGCACCTCTTGACCTAAGACTATTGCTGTGTCAACCTATAGCATAATTCCAGCTTATTGAAAGAAAAAAGGAATCAACCTGTGTATACCCCTCAACTATGACACTTTTCAAGTAATACTGAAAACATGAAAAAAATTGAAATAACTTTAATGATTCAGTGATATCTGTGCCAACATAGAAATATTATGACRGTTTAGCCCAATTAGAAGTGAGCAGAAAACCTGGCTCCAGAGTYGGGTCAAAAATGCATTAATTCATTTTGTTACAACAATTAGTCTGAATTTCTATATTGTCAGAATCTATTGATGTTAGGATCAAATGTAAAGGCTTTGATGAAATGAAGTTTCAGAACTTCTTAAGTTTTGTTCCACTGGTGGGAGAAGAGTGTCTRTGTGTGTGGTTTTGTTTTTTTGYTTTGTTTAGTGTCATTTCCTTGTAACTGGCATGTAATGATACTGTTTAATGCTGTTTAAACAAGTCATGCAGCCYGTACTGTTTGTGCTAATCCATCTATGTATTGAACAATGGATTTRTCTTATAATATTGCTATGACTGCCTGTTTAAACTATGCTTAGTTTCATAGTACCTAATTTAAGGAGTTTAAATGTCTTAGCAGTTTTTATTTACCYGTAATCAGTAATTCATTCAATCCCTTGCATACTTCAACATTGGCCTTGACATTTTTAAAAGATATTTCCCTGCTTGCCCTTTCTTTGGATGAGCAATTTCCTACTCCTATTTACACTGCAAACAGTTATAAACAGATAATCTACCTTATGCTGTTATGATTCAGATTATGGTCAGAGTAAAACTCTGTAAACTACTTATCTGATAGCTTTCAGTAACAGAATGGTTCAGCTGTAAGGTGCTGCTGAGAAAACCATAAGCAGAAGTTTTTCTGCTATGGGATGGCACTTCTGGTGGCTATTCATGGTGTGTGACTCATAAGTAGAGGATGTTGCCCCATTCCCCAAGTGTATAACTGCATTCTATGAATAGGAGAAAGTAATAGGAAAAAAGGTCTATGGTTATATGACAAGTTCCATTGCGAACCTTCCCATAAACAGTCACATATATCATACTGCTTCCTTTTATAGTCACCATTCTGCATATCTTGCTCATAAACCTTTGCAAAGAAGATGTGTTTGAATAAAAATGAAAAAATAATTGTCTAAAAACACTTTCCAGAGATACCTCTCATTTGCAGCAATTTAAAGCCATACAGCAGCTCTCTAGGAGTAGGTGGGATGAGCCATACACAGTAAGGATACATCCATCCAAGCAAATGTTGCATGTCTTGGTTGGAGCTGCAGGAAAATGATCAGAAAGAGATGGATTTGAAGCCCTTTACCTGGCATGTGGCCTCTCTGAGTGGGTGCACAGGGAGAAGGCTCCTGCTGAGCTGGGGCAGCAGGGCTGCAGGTATCCACTGTCCTCCTTCCTGGCAGGCTGCTGGGAGGTACGTGCACCATCCAGGGTGCTTGAGGAGAGAGATCACCGAAGAGTTAATTAGTCCTTCAAATGAAAGAATTGATGGAGAGCAAATATTAGAAATTGCCTGATGCAGTCTAGGTTCCTAAGGTCATCTGAAATGTGCTAAACAAAATATTCACAAATGTTTGTCTTCCTCCCACCTCCTCAACAGGCAATATTTGAAACATCTGACTTTTCCATTCTAAGCTAAATTGCAGCTCTCCTTTCCTCTCTCTAATGAGTAGAATTGCCAGCCATCTCCTTCAGACACTTTCAACCACTTTTAATTTCCTTTGGAGGCTTTTTTTTTTGTCCTTGCTTTTGTTGTGTGTCTGTTCTTCTATTCCCTCCCCTGCAAAAAAATACATTAAGGCTTTTCTAGATATTTCCTCTACTAGCTCCCTGAGTCAGCTATCTCAGCCAAATCAATCCTTGCCTCCTCAGCTACCTTGCTTGCAGCTGAAGGCAGGAGCAGAGAGAGGAGGTTGAGCTTTCTGCTGCCCAGCTACACCTACCAGGTACAGATTCAAAAACATTTGGCATCTGGAAAGCAATATAGTTCTCTGTTAGAAGAGCACTTTATTGAAGTTTGACCCTTGTGTTAAAACTTCAGCTGTGTGCRTATGGATTGATTTACCATTGGTTTCTCCTGGTTGCTATTTGGAYTGTGTGTCCCTCACTTTCTTGGGGCACACAGTGAGGAGGCAAGCATTTCTTGGTCTTATGAGAAGTTTCAGCTCTTGCTTATTAGATATTTTAGTTGATAAACATTATTTCCCACATAAGGAATTTATACCTTTCTGTAGGTTCCTTTAGCCATATCAAAGAATTGAATTATTTTCGAGTAACTACTCAGTCTTAAGCTCTTCATTTTTAAGATTTTATTTCTCCTTTTTATGAAAATGCAGCCAGTGATTTGCAACAGAATTTTGTTAATTTTTTTTTTACTACTCTGAAAGACTCCCATCTCCCTTTCCTCCTTTCTCTTTGTATGTCAGATATCATGAGCTGTGTTTTAGGATTAAGTTCAAAAATACACTCCATTAAGTTTATCTAGATCAACATCATATGCTTTAGTAAATATCAAGCCTTTACCCCTTTTTTGTCAAATGAACTCCTTAGGGCTCTTCACTGTATTACACTCTGAGCTAGACTATGTGAGTAAATGGTTTGTTTGTGTTTTTACTTATCTATTTTTTTTTTCTTAAAGCCACTGTACATTATACTGGAATGCTCTTGATTTGATGATGCTCAATTTGCATTTCCTTCTATTTCTGTTCTTTGTGAGAGAAAAATGATAGGAAGAACTGTCTTAACCTCATATATGGCCTTTATATAAAGGTAGAGAAAATGGAGAAAAATACTCTTTATTTAAAGGTCAGTCCTAGTTTGCCTCTCTTCATGAAGTTTCCCTCTGCAGTTTCTGCTCCTTTCCATTTCCATAAAAGAAGTTGTGGACATTTTTGAAGTTTGGCAAAAGTGATTTTTTGATCGTTGTTAGTACAATATAAAGAAAAGAAGTTTCCAGCCCTGTTTTCTGTAAATRAGTGCCCAATGATATTGAAGAAACTCACAGAATTAAGAGTTCTCCCTTGCCTACCAAATACTTTTTACATTGTAGCTGTGTCATCTCTGTGTGTAAAATAAGGAGGTAGTTTGATTTTCCAGTTAAGAAAGAAGCTGGTTGTGCAGTTCTTAGCAGGCACTTATTTGGGGGGCTGGCAGATGCTCTGTGTCTTTCTGAAATGTTTGATGATATCACCTTGTGATGCTTGGATTGCTATCACACAGTCAAATCTTATTCTTGTGTCTTCTTCCTTGCATATTTTAGAACCACAAAGCTTAATGAGGCTTTTCTCATCCAGGCTACCTCTCTCCAGTATCAACCACTTCCTTCTCTCAACATATTACAGAAATGTCTCGTTCTCTACCCGTGGCATGCAGTGATGGGGTGAAAATCCTGGCAGCAGCCTTCAGGAAGCCGTAGGTTCTGCAGATCAAACTGTGGCGTGCATTGCAAACTCCCTTTACCAGAAGGGTCAGGAGTTATCCTGGGAGAGGATGGGAAGGGCTGATAGCTGCCGACTGGCTGAAGGAATTTCTGTGTGGCTTAAATGACACCCAGTGCAGCCAGAGAGCTTATTAGGAGTGTACTGACCAGCTGTTTAAATTCTTTCTCTCATGAGAAATTCTTTCTCTCTGACCACACAGGTAGTGTGGGGAAGCAATGGAAATGTAGATAGTATGTGTTTTTTCCTGCTCTTGTGTGCAACAGCTACACATGGTATGCTTGGAACAGAGGAATACGCCTCTGAGGTCACTGGAGTTATGTGAGGATGAAACAGGAGCTAGAAAAGAGCTGCTATTTGCGGTCTGATGCTACTGGTGAGAAGCTCCAGTAATCTCTGATCTTGGTTGCTTGAGCGGTCCAGACAAAGCAATTCTCCTTTTCTGGGAACCTCTGGTCATGTTTCTGCTGCTCCCTGCAGACCAGGGGTTATGTCCGTATATTCTGTTTCCCCACTAGAAGAGTTTCTCTCACTTAAAAGGCTTATGCTGCTTTTCTAAGTCTCCAGCTTGCGAATTTGTCCCTTTTTGAGACACTGTGTCAAAGATGTTGGGAGAGCCAGTRTGTTCTTCTTTTGAACGCTGTACTCTTTTAACAAGAGGCTGCTATCGAAAGGAATGTGTTCTTGTGTGGAGTGATTTTGAGCTCTGGACTTTAACTTTTTGAAATTTCTCAGCACTGTGTTTCTGCAAGTGCCTTCTTTCAAATGGGGCTAGCAGGAATGAACATGAAGCTGTCCCCTTAGCAAAGGTCTGGTTGCTGTCTATCATTTTCCATCCTTTAGGTACCATTTGTACCTGTGTCCAGCAGTACCATTTCCAGTTTAGCCAAGGTTCTTTGTTTTAACAGTAATAGTTATTTCTGCTTTATTCCACCTTTTTACACTGCAGTCCCAGTGGGACAAAAAATGCCTCACAGGCTTTTTGGCAGAAGGTGCCTGTGAATGAAGCAGTTGGCATAAAGTGCTCATATGCTGAACAAATGTCATTTTTCCTTTTCAGAGCCAACTATGTCACCTGAGATGTCTGATTGCTCTGAAGTCCAGGTTTTACACCCTTTGGCAGAGTATCCACAATGAAACTCTTGTTTCCATGAGCTACAGCAACTGTGTTATATAGTACCATATGTGCCAGTTGATAGAGAATAAGCTAACTTTGGTAGGAGTTAAAGAGAAAACAAAATGTTACTCCAAGTGATGGGAAGTAAAGTATGCCCAGAAGAATCAGTTTGGATAAATAGTATATTTCCATTTCAGTAAAAATCATAATTCTTCTGCTTTTATGTTCTCTGGGTGGGTCAGGGCCTTGCTTATATGCTGCAGAAAGGAAAAATAGTTTATAGTTCTTGTGGTCCATTTAAAACTGACCATGTAGCTGAATCACTTCTGGTTTCCAACACTATCTTACTAATTAATGAAACTGTGTGAAAACTAATGAAGTCCCTGAGCTTTTAAGGGTATATTTAAATGATGATATATCAGTCATATTAATTTTAATTTGTAGTCAATTTTAATTTGTAGGCATTTTAATTTGTAGTCAAGATATTTTCTTTGTTATTATTAAAGAAAATGTTTCTAATGCATTAATGTGATCACATACCGTGGAACTGGTGGAAAAAATAATAATATAATAAGGATTGATAAGTTGATATTGATAGGATAAATGAATAAAATAAGAGGCATTATTAGAGCAGGTAGGCTCTAGTGTGAGACTTCAGCTGAGCCCATTGCATATTTAGATAACGGCAGTGCAGAGGCATCTCATGTGTGCCATGTTCTTGGCAACTGTAAGAGTTGCAAAAACATTTACTAGTAAATCTAAAGTAATGGTCATTGTCAAAATGTTGATCAAGTCTTTTTTATTTTCTTTTTAATCTTCCCTTCAATATACTTAGCAGAGCTACAATATTTTCATATTGCATATTTTCATCATAAGCCTACAGTAAAGTATACAAGTCTGTAAAAATACTTAAAATTATATTTATTCTCTTAGCAGTATTTTTCACGCTGACTCTTTTGTTTTCTGCTGATGTGTCCTTCAACTTTTATTTATCGCCTTATTGTTTGGGTTTCTTTCTTTAGTGTCTGTTGATCTAGGAAAACAAGTCTTTATAGAAAACTGAAATTTGAGTATATAAGGTTCTGAACTGAACCAAGACCAAATTACTTGAAAATCCCTTGTGATGACAAGAGAGGTCTCTTACCAACAAAAGCACTAGATCAACATGAGCTATGTGTTTCAATTTTGTTTGGGCAATATTGTTTAATATGAAAGAAGGTGCTAGACTGGAGCTAGGTGGAGTTTAGGCTTTCTAGGTTGGTTGGTTTGATTTGGTTTTGGTTCACCAAACACCAAAATATTAACAGCGTCTGCAGCACCCTTGATTTGTTTGGTTTGGTTTTCACTGACCTTCTTACTCTACTTTGTTTAATTAAATTCCAAGGTGAGAAATATCTCCTAAGATTATCACTTATTGCCATTATGTGTAATTTGTGTTCAGTAATAAATACTTTCTTCCTTTTTCAGCTAATGAATCATGATATCAAATTAGGTGCAACTTGGAGGATTAAGAAGCTATTGAAAATCAGAAAAAAAATAGATAATTGTGGTGAAAATAGCTTGTCAAGTTAGAATAGTCATGTATTCCTGCAATCCTAATGGACAATTTCTAAATTAATCTATTCAGGAAGAGTAAGCAGGGGTCTAAAGATACAATTAAATATGTTTAAATGAATGCTTATATAGCCCCAGGAATGCTTGCTTGTCAGTTTTCTATATTCATGTAGCAATGCTGAAACGGTAGGAAACGCAGGTGCTCTTTATCAGGGCAGCACAGACGGAYGTCCTTTGTTAGCAATTAATGCTGCGATGTTATGCGACGCATTTCTTTCTTAATCTCTGCTAAAAGAGAAAACATTGGTACTTTGGGATCTGAAGGCAAGTTAATAGCATAAGCCCTGAGCTTTGGTCAAGCTAACGTACTCTGTGGATCGCTCGAGCTGTCACAGCTAAGCCGTTCCTTTTACATGCGTAGATTTCTAGCGCCTGCTTATTCCTCAGATATGTGGATTTTTTTCCTTCACTTTTTTTTGGGTCTACCTCCAAACGAAATGGCAGACCAGAAATGGTTTAATGGTCAAGTATATCCGAAATAAAGCAAGCTGATATATACAGCATGGTTCAGTGGAGCATTTCATCCTGAGACAGAAAAAAGTCCTTTCTCTGCCACTCATCTCTCTTACAATACTTAAAAAGCTATTTCATCTTAATTTATGCGGCAGTAAAATGGGAGCAATGCTATCTGCCTTCTTTTGAGCACCTTGAAATCTAGGTTTGTACCAAATCTTTTGCAATAGGTTTATCTTTTTCTAGGTATGGGAGAGAATTGAGTAGTAGGTCTGCTTGTGTGTTCTTGGCGTAAATTAGAAAACTAGAAAGAACAGCTAATTGGATTATTATTTTTTTTTTTTGGAACTGCCTGCCCATGGAATATGTCCTTGTCTTTGATCTATAATAGTCTGTTTGTAAACTTGTTCATCTCTCTCCCCCAAACAGTCTTAAAATACATTAGATGACTGTGGAGGATCCAGAGAGTTCAGAACCTATGCATCTTCCTGCAGTAGTGTTGTTATTTATGATCTGTTTTTATTGTCAGGAGGGAAAATCCCAGGAGACGCATGTTTTAGAGAGCAGAATTGCAGAAGAGTGCYGGGGCTTGCACATCTTCTGCAAGCACCAGTCCTGCCGGGACTCCAGGCATTTCATGTACTTATCCCCCATCTCACAGGCATCGATCAGGTAGTAAAATGCAGACACATCCGAGTGACTCTGTAAGAAGCCAGTGTGGGTCTGGCTGGGCTTATTAGGCATCTGTTTGGCTGCGTCAAACCTGGCTCCTGCCAAGCCACCTGTGGTCTTGCATTGCCCAACCTAGTAGTTCTATTAAAATAAATATAATGGAGTCCTAAAGCAGTCTTCAGGTTGCTGGTATGTGTCCAGCAGTGCTTGCTGAGTGAACTGTTTTGGGGAATGGAGCAAGTACACTGGCATGGTGCTCCACCCAAGCAGATAAATCCAGCTGGATCAGAGCACTTAAGGCTATTTTGTTTAGCCATAAAGGCTACAAGCAATGAACCTGCTCTGAGAAGCCATCACCTGCAGCTGTTTTAAGCTGTCACTACAGTGGTTGTGACATTGAGGGTGACAACATAGGCTTTATTTTTTATTTTACGTTTTTTCTATTGACCAGATGCTTGGCTTACAGGGGGAAATGCAAGTGAGCAACAAATAAGCTTTTGGGCCTGGAGCCTTTCTTCTTCTCTTTCCTTACTAAGAAAAGAATCATGTCTTGCAAGAAATCAAAGATAAATACAATTTAAGTAAAAAAAAATATTATGCTGATAAAACAGAGCATTTACAAAAGTATTCATTACCTTTTAGAGTAGCTAGGTTTTGAAGTCTATTACTGTTTTCTTGCTGATATCTGTTTTTTTTTTTTTAAGTATGTGACTCTACTGTCTGGTAGAACTTACCACCAATAGTAGTAAGTGCTGATTCAAAAATCCATTCATGTTGGTAGGAACCTTGGCACTGGATATAATAGACCATGAGTCAAAAATAAGGTGGATACATTGACTTTTAACACTGTGCAATGGCACTTCTCATAAACCACTTTAAAAGGAAATAAGGAAGGCTGAATCCTGAAGAGTCACAACTCGAAACCTGAAGAGTCACAACCCGAAGAACTAAAGAGCCTGAAGAGATTGAGAAACAAAGCAAGTATCTGTTATTACTTTATTAATGATGAGATGGAACTTGAAGAATACTTCCTTGTAGACTCACAGTGAAAAGAAAGTGAAGATACTGGACTCAAAGTTGTAGCACTGCAATATAACGTGGGCTATGATTCATAAGTGTTGTTATACAGGTGTTAGAATAAAATAAAGGAACAGATTGTTTTGATTTGAATTCCCGTGTTAGATGAATGGGCAAATGTTTGTGGGAGTAGAGGATGGTGGGAGTAGAGAAATGCAATAAGACATCAGATCTCTCTTTAACTGAGCCTCTCTCTTTCTTTCTTTTTTTTTTGGTTGTAAATACCTGAAGATAAAGGTCATGCTTTACAAGTCTTTTCTCTCTCTCTCTCTCTTCCCCCCTCTCCCCACATTTGTTGTAAAGGAGATATTGGCACGGAAAAAGACTATAAAAAATTTTAAAATTTTAAAATTCTTTTTCTTCTGTCTTAGTGGTTATTAGAAAGTATTCATTTTATGAAGGATTTCTTCTTTGTTGTATGATAGTACCTGGCTTGGGAATTCATAGTGCCCTAGCACAATTCATTTTACAGTTCTACATGAATAGGGATTTAAGACTTTTAATAAAGGGAATAATTACTTTCCTTACCCTAGTGAAAGCAATGACTTATGTTCTGTCTTAGTATTAATTGTGCTTGGAGTGGTGAGGGAGCTTAGGAAAGACACACCTTCAAAGCTGCTGGAGGGTGCTAACAAGAGTTCGATGTTTCTGATTATCTGCAGATGATGAGTGAATTTTCCTCTTGGAAAACTGGCCCATTAGATGCCGTAGGTTTAAGCAGCTATTGGGAGATGTTATGCTGCTGTTCATCAAATCTAGGCACAGATGTCCTGCCATGGCTCCTGAGGGTTGTTGCTGTGGCTATGTCCAAGCTCCTGGCTGTGATTTGGGTCTGAAAAGTGTGAGCAGGTGCCCTGGCCTCCTGAATCAGGAGGGAGCTGTGGGGTAGGTTGCTCAGATCTTTTCTCCCAGGGACTGTGGGGCTCTCCTTGGCACCTAGCTGTTAAATGAGCTGCTTAAACCATCTGACTTAAAAGACAGTGAATGCGAGTGACAGTGTTTCAGACTGCTCCTTATCTGTGTGTGTCTGGCTGTAAGTACCAGGCACACCTCCAACGGAGACCGATCTTTGTGCTCCCTGCCTTCTTGGCCATTAATCAAGGAATCGTGGCAAATACTGATATGTCTATTTGAATGAATAGCTAAAAAACAGGATGTGTGTGTGKGGGGGGCATGTAGAAAGCGTGAGAGCTAGTTAGCCTTAGTATAACTTTGCTAACTTAGTGATTTTTCATAAGGTTTATTTTATTTCACCCTTATAAAAGAAATTCCAGGGTCATGATAATGCTTTTTTTTTTCCTTCAGATATATATTTCACTGAATATCTTCCAACCTTATTCATCTTTGTAAAACCTTAGACTTAAATGTGCAAACCTGTAATTATTCACATACTTTACAARAATATGATAAATATTTCTGAAAAGTTAAAGACGTATTTAATGTAATTATGCAGAGCAATTCTGAAGTAACTTAGTTTAGCAGCTGGTTTTCTTAGTGTGTTACCACTACTAAAACTTACCGTAAAAGATGTTTTATTCTGATAATTCTGTGAACTCYAGATTCTAAAAAAGCACAAAACYTTTTTTTTWWAAAAAACTATAAGAACCATGAAGARTCTGCCTGAGAAAAATCTAWAAAAACAAATTTCAAAATTTKTAGAGCAGTGGATGTCTGTAAGCCCATAGGACACTGTATAAGCAGACAAAAAAAGCTGGGACCTCGAAGAACTACTACTAGTACGTAGAAAGGGTAGGGTAGGGATGCAAATGCTGATGCACAGGAAGAGTAATTCCATAAAATTCTGAAAGGAAAAACAAATGCATCTTCTGGGCAGAAGTCTTTTAGCTGTAGCAGATGATGGTAGCTGGTAACTTTGATCACAACAGAAAGTAATTCAGATATGAGGGAGAGAAACTGGCAAACATGGCTTCTCTTATTAAGAATTCACATTAGATTTCACATTAGATGCAATTTTAAAATATTTTGAAAACTTTAGAAAGGGCTTAATATTCCAATTTACCTGGGCAAATGCAAACTTTTTTTTTTTTTTTTTTTTTTTGAAAATTAATTCTGCAGTTGCAGAGAGTTCCTAGTCTCCAGCAGTATTTACTTTCCATCAGTTTTGTCATTACTGCTACAGATCATGACTGCTTTGGAAGTGCTTACAGCTTAATCTGCCTCTTAAATCCTGGTCTAATCTTGCTACAAATTTTGAAGCTCAAGGTAGGAACTTAGTGTTCATTTGATACTCGGTATATAATGAGGGAAAGTGTTCAGGTTATCYTCACTATGTTTTGTATTATTGAGGATTCTCTTATTCTCAAGTGTTTTGCAGTAATTAGGCCAGGAAATCACAGACTGATTTTTGACAATTTCATTTCCTGTTAGAATAAAATGTAATTCTGAATTTATGGTATTATTATTTTTAATGCCGAGGGGATTAATGGTAATACTGTGGGCCYGATACTGTGAGGCAGGCTTTTCCTATCAGCAACAGGTGAGTTTTTAGAGGGAGCTTGTGACTAGGAGAAACACCTGTGCCCTTTCTGGTAGTAGTTTCTAATGGCTTCTCAAGCCAGCAGTTACTCTTCTGCTGCTTTTCTGAGAGTTGGACTACGCAGTGATGCACTTGCTATTTAAGAGCCGTGTATCTCGGGGGAACGTGCACAATTCAGGGAGCAGGAATCAGGAATCCGTCCCTGGGGAGAGCAGCGAACAGGATGCAGAGAGGCCGGCGCTTTGCGGCGCTCCCTTGATGAGATCCCGTGCGGCACGTGCGTGCTGCAAGACGCGCGTGATGAGCAGTGACCCAGAACTGTGCTTATTCCCCCTTGCCTGGGGGAGGGAGGAGGAGAAACACCCTGACARGCTTGTTAGGTCAATTTTATCTGCTGCTGGGATTCAGCTACCCACCTGCAGAAAGCMTGAGCTAAAGCACTTGATTTAAGAACAGTTCAATGATCTTTGAACACAGATACAGACTCTTGAAATCAAGACTCACTAAATGGGTTAGATACAAGACATATCTACATAACAGTCTSTTGTAGAGAAAGAGATCCTGTGTTTTCCATAAGCTTCATCATAATATGATGAAGATATTAATATCTTTAAGAGAATTATTAATATGAGGCCACAGTAGTGCTGCTAAGATCCCAAGATACAGCTGTCAAGTAGCATCTGCCAAAAAGGGACTTGCTTCATTACCTTCAACCCTCCCCATTGCTCATTAGGTCTCACCAGATGGGGGACTCAGTGTTTTGAAACTAGTCATCCTCTATGAAATAGTTTGTTCATGATGCTGATGAGCAATTACCTGCCCCTACAGTTGGGACTCGTACGCCACTCATTTCAACTGCGTGCCAGTATAGGGCATGGCTTTAGCATCCGATGGTGAGGATAGCTGAAGTGCAAAAGGCCGGTTTGATGGACAACATGTATGAGGTTGAACATTTTCCTGTAATAATTTAATGTTTTTAACTTAATCCTTGATAGATTTACTATTTTTAAACAWTTTTAAATTTTTGCTTTATACATAATTACTATTTTTTCAGTGTTTTTAAATATAAAATACTGTTCCAACTCATTCAGTGGAAGACAAACTGCTCTGTCTAATAACTGTTGTTGTGTTTCTTTTGGCTGATAAATATTTAATGGTTTGTTAGAAAACTAATYGTCAGTTTAGTCAGCTGAGTGACAATAATAACTCTCTTAAATACTTGCATTATCACCTGCAAAAGCAGCTGTAACTATGATTAATTTTAAATTCTACATGTAGTCTAAGGATACAAATATATAGCAAACTTATTGAAACACATTCCCAATCTCTGTTTCTTTGAGGTTTTTTTGTTTGTTTGTTTTTCCTCTTGCTGTTCACAATCTTATAAACAAAATAAAACAGAAYATTGTTTTCTGGGTCATGTAAATCATCCATCTGTGCAGCATTATATTGCTGACTCTATGTAGCATCAAATTGGAAATACAGAGTGTTAAATCACTAAACTGAAGGCAGTAAAAGTGATTAAAACCATTATATGGTAATTTGTGCCAGAGATCTTTTTTTTCTCCACACCTTTCAATTAYACCAAACTGTGTAGGCAAGTGTGGGAAGGATACATGTGTGTGCATGTGCCCATACATGTGCATGCACACTTGTAACTTGTGGTAGACRCTACAAAATGGAAAAAAAGGGCAGCTAAAATCATTTTCTTTCAACAAAAATAATATTCATATCTCATGACCAGATGCTGAGGTCTTTGCTAAATTCTCAGTGGACTGGATTCTCATCAACTGCAACAGGAAAATGGCTCTAAGACTTCAGAATATGACCCTTGGGACCTTTGAGACATTAGGGATAGGAGGCAGCAACCTTTTTCATGAAAAATGTAGAAATTATATAATTGTTAGTTTAGCTTTGGGAAATATTACTAAATAGTGTGCATCATTAAATGCAGCAATATACTGAAAACTTTTAAGGCCCTTTTAAGGGCCTTGCTTGGCTCTAGTGAAGGAAGTGGAAGAGGTTGTACCAAAAGTCGTCTTATCCTTTCACTGTGTGATTGAGCAAAGGCGTCTTATAGTAACAGAGGAGTTTGTGCGCTCCTTTCTGTTTCCTTTCAATGCAGTTTATATTTCACTTGACTACCTGGGATGAGTAGGGTAGAGACCCTCTTACCATACTTTTGAGAAGTGAGGCCAGTTTATGAAAARTTAAGCTACCAGCTCTTTTCTTTGTTTTGCCAAGTTGCTTGAAAACACTACAGTAAGCATCTTGCTTTGTAATTCTAGTCTGGGCACCTCCTCATCTAGCCAGTACTGGTATATCTGCTTTTGAAGAAGAATAGGCTTTGTGATCTGAAGAGGAAAAACAGAATCTGTACTTAAGGTTTGAGAATTAAATAGGTCCTTATTAATTATGGTAATAAAAAAAATAAAAATAATTGCATATACATATACGTATGCGTGTAATTGCATATATAATAGTTTTCCTTCAAGGGACTCAGATTTTCCRTTAAAAGCATCTGGGGACTATAGAGCTTTTAAGGACCAAATCTTTCTAATGAGGTTTCACCTATATGTTTATCATTGTACAAACAGAGTTTTTCTGTATGGTTGGCTACTATTTATATATGGATATAAGTATATAAAAACAGTTAAAAAGTAATATTATACTAAGTCTAAATAATGTGGCTCTGAACATTCTCCTCCCCCACCCCCTACTCCTGGAAACGGGATAGATTGTTTTTTCTTTGGTTCAGACTTTAAGGTAGCTCTGGAAATCTCACACCTTCTTCAAAGTTGCAGGATCATTGCAGTTCTTAGTAAGTACGTAAGAGTAAAAAAAGTGCCTCGCTCAATGTGCATCAGAAGCAATTCTTATCTCTTTTGCAACCAAGGTAACAAGCATCAGTAGTAAAAATTAGTGTAATTCAAGTGTCAGTAGTAAAAATTAGTGTAATTCAGAAGTACAGAAAAACCATTCAGAAATGAGGAAAGAAGATAGGGCAATCTTTTTGGTATACACAATTGTGAAATTAAGCGTAACATTGACAGTCATTGAAGAGACTCATGGCAAGCTTTGCATTACCCTGGAGTGATCAGGAGACCCRTGTTTGATGACAACCAGTGGAACACAGTAGTTAATTGCTGAGAATTCCCTCAGTCTTTTTTTTTTTTTTTTCATAAATTACGCAAGAACTGTATATAATTGCCATTTGGCAAAATTTCTAACAGACCAGTCTTTTTGCATTGTGCTAGTGAAGTATGGGGGAGTGCATCTTTCAGTGCACCTTCATTTGTTCTGAGCAGACTATAACCTCGTGAYGCCCTCAAAACAGCACAGTGGCAACTCATCTGCTGCAACGGGGGAGTGAGTGAATCAAGGCTCTGTGGATTAGACATGTTGTCGCAAGAGGGTAGAAGGACTTCACTGCAAGTCTTATTTAGTAATAAAAACTATGCCATTGTAAGAATGTCATTACTTGAAGCCATAAACTGACTTCCACAAACATCACAAAGCAGGATGTATTTTTCCAGGCAAGAAGCATGTTATAGTATATTGGCGAGGTGCATTGTTTTGGTTTCTTCTGCACTTGTATTCTCTATCCTTCTTTGGGCTGAAGGACAGGATGATGCCTCAAAATTGCCTGTGTAGACCTGATTGTGAAACTGGGGCTAAAAGCAGGAATAAATCCAACGTTCTCTCATACCAAYGAATGGATATGAATTTCAGCAGACTCTTCGTTTCTGCTACAAAATACCAAGTGTGTATTCCACAATGTTTTCTAAAGAAGTCTATACTCCTAGTAGTGATAGAAGTACTTTTTTTGTGTGCTCAATAGTAAAAAGGTTTCTACATGGGAATAAAAAACCTCAACAAGCTTTTGACCTAGACTCTTTCATTTTCATTGATAGCTTTATCTACCGYTTTTCCTTCATCAGGTTGAGAGGCATGTCTCGATATCAATGCCAGGACGGGCCTTTTCCTGATCACAAGGCTCTGATGCATTTTGCATGGATTTACATTTACATTGATTTGCACGTGGTTGGACAATTCAGTCAGCTGACTTGGTACTATGAATTTTAAATTCTCTCTTACTTCAGAAATCGTTATATGCATTTGTGTAATTTTGAAAGCTAGACCTCATATATAACAGACCTTACATGCACTTATATAAAACTGGAGCATCAATATTTCTGTGCTTAATTTACTTTTGTTGAAAGATCTTACCTGAAATACCTGTTTTGCAGCACTCAGCTCCCATTCCAAATTATATAAAAATTTTCTGAGCACTGTAAATTTCAAACATGATCAGCTCTGGAAAATGTGAAGTAGGAACACCGTTTGTGCTTCCTACCTGCCTCTGCATGCCTGTGCTTGAGCCAAAAGTAATCTTAAAATTCTTTTGAACAATTAGTTAAATATTTTAAATCAATATTTATTATGAAATAAAATATATTTTGATTAAAATGCAGGCTGTGAACTCAGGTAGTTTTTACTACTAGTTTGAGACACTTGCCTTTTTTTCTCTTTGTAGCTAGAATGTTGCATGTGTAATTTACTGTGCCAAAACACTGGCCCTACTTATTGTCTATAAATACCAGCCCATTAGGAATGTGTCTGAGATGTAGCTTTTTAATGTTTGCATAATGTTCTTGGCCCTGGAATTAAATGGAATAGTAAACATCTTTTTGGTTGGAAAGGCAGTGGAGCGGAAGTGTTCATCCATAAAATCAGTTTATTGTTCGATATATGGCTATCTCATAACRAGCACAAAAATTTGCATGTACTTGCATACAAACGTGAATTCTTTCTCATCTCAGTCATATGAATATTTTTGAAGGGATTAGACAGAATAAGATAAGGAGGATTTGGCTCTGTACACTCACTACATAAAGAACAGTAAAGATCTGTCACCAGAGCCTCTTTATGAAACTACAATAGTGCCAGTACAGAAACGAATTGGACAAATTTTGATAAAAGCAGATGATGTCTTTCCCATGTATAGAATATAGAGGAAAAACAAATAAACAAACAAACAAAAAACAGAAGAAAAAGACCTCAAACACCTACGGTATATTAGTAGGAAGTAGATAAATATGCAATACTTTAGGAAAAATCCATGGATGGTTTATAAAAAGAACCCAATTTACTGGCTTTGTGATATATCTTAATTACATAGCTGAAAAGTTAAAAAGAATTATAAAATAAGCACAGTGGAAAGCTGAGCCTGCTGAAGGGATCACTCCAAGAAGGCAGAAGATAAAAGGAGGAAAAACTGGATTTCCTTGCCCTTTAAATTATTATAATCCAACCAAAAGAACAACCTCAATTTCTTCCAAGCAGTAACCCATCATAAAAATATTTGCAAACYGTCCCTATTTCTTTGTGAAGTACCAGCCTTGGACTAGTCAAAATTAGTTAACCAAGGCCAGATACTCTGGACATTAGTCACAATGAATTATTAGTTCTAATCAATTCTAGCAGGGCAGTAGTATTTTTACAAAAGTATACTTAATTTGAGTAGTGATTATGTAAAGTGGTTGTAAATAATAAGGCTGGATCCTATTAAATACAGAAAACTGGAAAATATATCTGGAAAGAAATTTAAAAGCATATGCAGTAGCTAGATTAATAATGGCAAATATTTTGGGGATATGGTGTATTTATTTAACAACTGTAGCTTATTGCCCTTGAAACCAGTCCAAGTCTCTGTTTCTATAAAGTTTGACTCTAGTGGTTTGAAGACTACCTTGCCTGGTCTAGGTCATCTCTAATAGATGTTAATCTAACCTTTTGTCCTAAAAGCTTCTAGCAGTGAATATCCCACAAGCTCTTTAGGCAGTCTCTTCCAGAAAAATCAGATATTTCTACAGTTTTATTAGGTCCTTTATCAGATTTCTCTTTAAACTAAGTAATCCTAATTTTTCCAATATTTTCTTATATTTTCTAGATCACAACCTACATCATAATCTGCCCCTGCCTCAGACTTTCTCTGTATCAGACCACAATATTTTTATAGTTTAAATCTTATCAATTAGAGCTTTAATTGGTGCAGAATGAAGAATTAATTTAGGTCTCACGTGAAACATTCCAGTTTATATATCTGTGATACTCATGTATTTATTTTTTACAGAAGTATGATTTCTTGACCCATTTTCAATTTGATCTGTTTTAAGTCTCTGGATCTGTGGTAGAACTACAGCTGTTTGTTCCTSATCTTGTACTTGTGCAGCAGATTATTTTTAACAAATTTAGATTCTGTACTCTCTGTCATTGACTTTCACTCTCTTCAGACCATTTCTGTATCACGTTGAAGTCACTTTGCATTTGAACCTTCSTTCCAAAATCGATGCTTGTGTTTTGCAAACTTGATAAGTTTATTYTGTATAATATGCAATCAAGGTGAGTGATTGGCTGCTTGTTTAGGGTATGGTATTGCCTCTACAGAAATCTTGTTTAAACGATTAATAGTAAGACTCTACATAATCCAGTTTGAGAGTTTGATGGCAATTGAAGGTCCAAAAAGCTGGGAAATTTCTCATCTAAGTCATTAAGCTGCTTGATGCCTCTCTCTATTTAGCCATTGGCAATTTCACTAAAACTGTTGTTAGAAATTTTTCTAACTGCTTTCACATCCCCTTTATGCTAATTTTACCTAGTCCTACGGTTGCCTTATCAAGTGCTGTACCATTTCTCAAAGTGTTTCCTCCTTCCATCCTATTTTTTTCTCTTAGTCCTACTTTAGTGATAAATAGCAATTCACAAAGGAGATGATTACCGCCACTGGAATTGGTGAAACTATATAGCTACTGGATCGGCCTTTAGAATGATTATTATTTACAGGTCTCTTGCTTTTGGGCTGTCTGTAAGGTTTTGAAAAAATCTTTCTATATTAGTTGGAATTTAAAGAGTTTGTGATACATAAATATGTTTAATGGTATAGGGAAGTAGTTCTTCGGCTTGAAAGAAGTAAAATTTGAGCAAGATAGGAATCAAAGTAGTGATATATTGGCTGCCAAGTCTTAGCAAGMGCTCTCTCTCTTTCAGTTGTCAGAAAACACCTGAAAAATATATATATTTTAGGRAACCTCACAAAATAGTGCTTATCTGTGCAATCAGCCTGCTTAGCCAACACCTTCATGTTCAAGTCTTTAGTKTAGTTGATAAGAGTCAGCTGCAAGAGCTGCCTCCAAACCCCCATTAGTCCTGCCAGTTCGTTCTGTAGCTGTCAAAGAGGAGAGCCGCTTTTGTGTGACAATACCATTGCAGAACCGATATTTTTAATCTGACGGGATTATGTTTTTATAAGTGTCATTTTTATTTCCTGCGCGTTAGCAGCTTGCCTGTGTTTGAAATACGAGTGAGCAAGTCAACTGAGCTAATCAAAGTTCAATTTAGTGACATTCGTTTTCAAATAAATGTAAATACTCCTTGCATTCAGTTGGAAATGCCCCCCAGGTTACTTTTGGGGGAGAGGAGAGTGGAAGGAGAGAGAAATAGAATTGCACAGAACTCCATGGAGATGAATTCCATGTGCTGCGATGAGAAAGGGACAAATAAGTGAATTCTGAAATTGTTAGAGTCATTAATTAATATCCCTTAAAACCATTTTTTTTCCTCTGGAGAAAAGTAAGATTTTCTTCTGTTGACGACAAAAGCCTTCAGTGCTCTGAAATAGTTAAGTGCAAAAAGCACATTTAGGTAAATTTATGATGTTTAGTGTATTGATACTAAAATGGCAGCAGAATAAAAAACCCCAAGAATTTTCCTGGCAATTTAAAAGGTTTAATGGAGTAAAGTCCAGATTTTTTCTTTTATTTTAATTTTCCTCTTTTCTTTCTTCCTCTCCTTTCATCTGTCATCTGTTATGAAGTATGTTTGATGTTAGTGACAAGGTTCATGACAGGGGTATAAATAGAAGTATTAACAGGCTGTGGGAGTGCTGTTACTTAAAATTATCTGTGTAATTATCTGCTGAAAAAAGCTCTATGAAAGAGATTTATTCTTCAAAAAAACAAGCTATAAAGCATTAAAAATGCCAATTAAAATGCATTAATGAAGCAGCTTGCTATAAAAAATTTGTTACATTGTGCTGAGTAAAATATTTCCAACACACGGCTTAAATTTTTATAATACTAGTTTTTCTCAAAATTTATGCCAGTTAATGAAGATGTGGGGAATGCAAATTATATTTTTAATGCTTATGGTACTAGTTTAATACTCTTAATATTGTTGCTCTGTTCTTTAGCTTTTGAATCCCTGTGTGATTCAGAAAAAGTCAGTTTCTGAAGAACAGAATTGAACAAAAAGTTACTATTAACTCAACTATATCTTTTTATGTTGATAACTCAGATTTAATCTTTTATTGTACTCAGTTTGAAAACTCTAATGAAAGATGTTTTCCCATTTCCGCATGCGTTATTCCTGTTGATGTCAAGGACAGCATGGTGTTTAGAGTATGTATTTTAATCTCTAGTGATTCCTTCATTTTTCTTTCTAATATTGGAAATATTTTGACTGATACTAATGAATTTTAGAAGAAAAAACATATAGTGCTTTCTGATCTGTTCTTGATCACAAAGAAAACTCTGGAATAGCCTCTTCTACCCTCCAGTAGAAACATTAATCAATACAGGGTGTCTGAACTGATTTATCAGGGCTAGCAGCTTTCCAAAGCATCAACTTTTCTGCATTTTCAACTTGGATAAYTTTTTATTTACCATGTCACACTCTACTGCTTATTGAGACATTTTAGGACAAAACTATCTCTGAACATGAAAATGAAGATGGTAATGGAAAATGCAAATAAGCTGGCAATAAAGTGCATGTGGATTCTTGAAAGACCAGTTGTAGATTACTTACCATAAGGAAATAAGGAAATAATTACTGCATAGTGTCTCAGGTTTGTTTTAACTCAGTCTTGCTTCCTATACAGTCTCTCATTAACTGCATATTGAATGAAATTCCTTTCCTCTTTCTATTTTCACTTTGTTGAGGAAGTAATTAAATAATTTCCAAGCTTATATTTATTTCCAAAAATGTCACTGAACCTGAAAATACTATTAATTTTCTAAGTATCTCTACACCAGGGAACTCTAATTGCAAAATTGTTAAATGATGACTTTCCAAAACTGTGCAAAGTTACAAATAGCTCCGGTTACAAGTGGCTCAGTGTAGATGCTTAGAATAAACTAAAAGGATAATTAAAAATTATATAACTTGTAAAATCCTAAATGACATCTCCAAGGTAATTTGGATACAAAGCACACAGAAATAATAAATTAAATGGCTTAAGATTGACAAATAGGCCTTCAAATGTAGCTTAAYTACATATTTATTTATATATATATGTACATATGTTTGTATATATATGTATGTATGTGTATATATGTGTGTTTAAAGAGAGAGATTCAGAGAGAAATCAAGATTTAAATCAAGATTGAACAATTATGGAAGAATGCAGCCCAAAGCCAGTCCTATCTCTCTTGAAGTCGATAGGAGTCTTGTCTCTGAGTTTAACCAGGCCAGAATTTCCTTTTTTTTYCTTTCTTTTTCTTTGTTAAATACTTCCAATAATCCATCAATATGTATTACATTGGCCAAAAAGCAAAATTTAGTTTTACATATGAGCTTAGATTTCTCTAGAAACATGTCATGACTGTTTCTCTTTACAACCTCAAAGATTTGCTTTATTGGGAAGCATTTTTCTTCTAACTAAATGCCATGGTCTTTAACAGAAAGAAATAATCCCTTTTTAAAATCTTTTTTTCTTATCCTCTACTGATTTTCACAATTCTCTTATGGTTACCATACTCATATGGTTATCATACTTTTACTATCTTTGCATCCCCCTGGGTACTGATAACGTGTGTGTGTGTGTGTGTGTGTGTGTGTGTGTTTGTGCCTAGGTTAGATGAGGTTTTAATGCAGCTATAAATTAAGGGAAACAAAGTTTATAGCAGAAGCAGTGTATTTTTCATTTTTATTTTTATTTTTATTAGACCAGCTGGGCAAGATACCAAGTTCCGAACAAGATTACATTAGTTATGTTTTGTTGGCAACCARTTCTTGTTTTCATGCCACCTCCTAAAGGATATGAGCACAAACATCCCATGGCTGGATGGTGAATCTGTTTATTGTACCCTGGGTTATAATCCAGGTCAGTTCCCCAGGTTCTGTCTTCCCATGCTGGCGCAAATAAAAATAAAACCTTCATAAACATATTGYGCACTGCAGTTACTTTGATGGAAAGGAAATTGTTTCTATCCGGATCAGCTTGCATTCCTTGATAGTGGTAGTAGCAGCGGCAGTGCTCAGCGGTGTGGTAGCGGTGGTGCAACGCAGGCCCAGAGATGGGGGAAGCTGCGTGATGAAAAGTATTCTTGCATGAGTAGGAATGCATTTCTGTCCTGTCTGAGTGATACCTGTTCCGGTGTGCACTGGATGTTTTGTTTCCTACTTTGAGTCTCTGAGAGCAGTTGGTACGTTACATGAAGTAAACACAGTTTGGGATGAATTTTCTTACCCATGAGGTTGATCCGTTTTACATACCCTTCAGGCATTTTCTTAAAACCACATGTTGCTACTTTGATATTTACAGCCTCAATTCTTCTGTCTCAAAACTAATTATTTGCTTGTTCTTCATGATGAATACTTCCAGCACTGCGCTAAAACCATACGTAATAGTAACTGAGCATACTTGTGCTGAAGAGCTGAACTCCTGAAAAATCAATGTTGTCATTAATTACATAAGCATGTACCATTAAATATGTTGTATTACCACACACTTTTCTGCTAATTACAGTCTTAATTAAGAATACAGTGTTCATTTTTTTCAATTATAAAGTATAATTTTTGCTATAAATTTCTATGAAGATGGTAAATTTTACAACACTTTTATGAAGCTATTTCCGTGGTTATTTTTAAGAAATAAAAATAATTGCTGAAATTTTGGTTATTTTTATGTTCCAGTATATAAMTGTTTTCAGTAAACACTCTACATTCAGTAGTTAATGTTTAGTAACTTAAAACAAAGATTAAAATACTAAGTGAAAGTAAGTTAATTTCAAATGGAATTGATTAAAATCACTGTATCATTTGCTTCTGATGTGTCTGTACTCAAAAACGCACCTTTCGTTTYGCCTTTCCAAGAATTGGCTTGTGTCGTTTCAGTATAAGCGAATTATCAAAATCCTTCGTCCTGCGATACTGGGTGCTTCTTTAAACAAAAATGACAGAGGAGTACTTCTGATGGAAAAGAACTTTTGCTCTATAAGGAACGGCTGCCACAAAAGTACTTGTGTGTGAARAAACGTATAGCACTTGGCACGCTTGCCATCATGCAAAGCTCACGCCTGTTTCTGTAGAAACAYGTGGGAGGTCCTAGAGGGTCATCTCTCCCTAATACTTTCCTTCTCTTATAACCTTTAAAATTCCTTATTACAGCTAATTTTCATGATCAACCGTTTTAACAAGAAGTGTGTGGTGTGTATTACACCTTTTCCTCACTGATAAAAGTTATCATAGAATCAGTAAGGTTGGAAGGGACCTCTGGAGATCATCTAGTCCAACCTCCCTGCTCAGCAGGGTCACCTAGAGCATGGTAGACAGGGTTGCGTCCAGGCAGGCCTGGAAGATCTCC
>NW_028186523.1:5873499-5882266 GCF_003343005.1 Rhea americana
CTTGTTGAACCTCATGAGGTTCTTCTCCACCCAGCTCTTATTTTCAATCTCTTTCAAATTTTAGAAGGAAAAAACATCTTTTGTGGTCAATGAAGTAAAATGCAACAGAAAAATCTAAGCTGCCTGAAAGCCTTCTAAGATATTTAAACAACYGAACTTGATTTTTTTCTGTTTGCTTTTGTTTACAAGAAGGGCTTTTTCACTCTTCTSTCAATATAATGGTGTTTCAACATTACACTCACAGAATGCTAATTTTTCCACTCATATTAGTTAGATGAGCTCTAACAGGCAACAATATTTGATTCCCAAGACTTGGGATCTTTTTAGTATGAGAGAGTTAAGAAGTTACTCAAAGATGGAAAATCTAGATTCATTTTTAAATATGATTCTCAATGTTGAGTGATACCCTCCATAAATATATTTGATAGATCTATTTTTCTTTCTCATGGGAACTGCACTGCAGAGATCTGCTCGTCTTTGAAACTTTTCCAAAATTTCTGACGTATCAATATTTAATTCAGAGATAATATGATTCTCACTCTGCATTTGTTTAGAAATTTATGAGTTTATGTTTTCTCAAAGAAACTTTGGGATGTTGTCCTATATTATTTCAAACGTGTAAACCAGTAGCATCRTTCTTTTATTTTTTGTTTTTATTTAGTGTGCAACTCTTGACAGAATCTTTCATATATTTGTACATTTATCAAACTACTAATAAGCATTTATATTAAATGAGCCTTTGTGTTATCTTATACTCTTACATATAGTGATTGTGCTCATTTCTTAAAAAAGCTGTAACGTACTTTCAACTGTAACGCATGTTGCTGTTGTAGTTTGTTTTGACAAATGATAAATGATTTATTTATGGTTATTATGAAGTTATTGAAYTGTATGTTTATAAATGCCCAAATTACTTCTGAAAGTGGAGTTGTTATTCTAAATTACTCTAGAAAAATATTTTTTAGACTATATGCTRGGGAAAGTTCTCTGAAGCTTTTTTTAAGAAAAAGTTAAACCACTATTAGTGAGTAAGAAATTGGATATTTTGGCCATCTTGCATTTGATAAGAATATTTTATTATGCTCTTGCTCTTACAGACCAAAAAGTAATCTGTGAAGGAAAYAGAATTTCTTTCAAATACCTATTTTATATTGTTTTGTATTCCTGGGAGGTGACGGCATCCACCATTACTGTGCTGCAATATTATGCTCCGGATAAAGAAAGAAGAAAATGTRGTGGTCATGTAACTTTTATTTATTTCTTAAAATGAAGATGTAAAATAAAATGCTGTCTCTTAAATAATATTTCCAATGCTCTAGTAGTTTTGCTGATAAGAAAAAAATTAAAAATTAATATTATTCTATGATGATGTCTCTTTAGTGGTTAAAGGGGGATTAAGGTTAGATTTTGTCACAGTATTTTCAATTTTTTTTTATTGTCCCGATTTCCTGGAAAATGAATAAAACTGTGCAATATACCCATCCCATATKTACGCAGATATGTCAGAGGCCTAACTCCACTAATAGTGAAATCCATGTTGGCTGTCAAGATGTTAAAACATTTGCAAAAGAACAAGTACACTAAATATCCAGAAAAAAAGGTTGCTTACAAAAAAGAAAACTGCAAAATGTACCTATGGAATCTTTTCTTCTGTTAAACACTTTAAATGAAGACTGCTCACGTCACATTACAGTGGGCCAACGGTGTGTCCAATTTAATAAKGGCTTTGTTTTCATCATATAGTAGTGTCACATCTATTGCTTTGAAAAATTGATGCTATTTTTTACATAATTCRTAGCATAGTGGCTGCTGAGATGAGTGAAAAGTGTTTAATATATTCATAGTATTACTTCRGAAACATTTTCAAGGTCAGACATTTAACTGATGCCAGATTCTAATTCTGTCAGTGTTGGTATGTTCATTTAMAAAAGGAAAATGACAAAGAGAACACTTTTAAACAACTTTTCCTGYCTGAAGTGTATGCAGAAAATGTTATGAAGGCTTTACACCTGATTTGTGTTGACTTAGAATCATAGAATCATAGAACGGTAAGGTTGGAAGGGACCTCTGGAGATCGTCTAGTCCAACCCTCAAGTCTACATGCTGAAGACTGTTAATTTTGTAAYGTGTGTTTTAGTTTGAGAAGTGGCATAATTATTGAGAGGCTTTGAGGCTGTCAAGGGGTCCACAGTCTTTAAAAGAACAATACTCTTTTCCTGTATATATAACATTTACTTTTATGCTGGTTGATGCTTGCCTTAGGGGTGGATTTTATCTGTTGTGTTCAACTGTCTTTGGAAGTTGGTCTGTGAAGTTTCTACTCTCAGGGAACCAGCCAGGCTGCTGGCACAAGAAAAATGGGTACGTGCATGCCATCCAGGGTAACAGCAGYCTGATCATGCATCTTGGTTCCCTGATCTCCCAGGTCTACGGGTCACTGGTTTTTCTCAGTTCTCCTGGGCTTCCCTCCAATCCCTTGGTGTGCTTGGACAGAATATTCTCAGATCAGTCCCCAAGCTGTGAAGCTGCTGGGCAGCGGGAGAAGAGCAATGCTCACCTTCATCTRCCAGGCCTTCATCTAGCATTTTTTGCATCAAGGGAAGCATAGTCAGGCTGGGAAAAGTCAGGGTCTGGGGCATTCATGTTCACTAAGGTATTCATGTGACTTTTGTTCAAGCACAAGAATAGAGAGAGGCAAACAGGCACTCAGTTAAACAGACCTTTAAGTCCTTTTTCACTCTAGGAGATTGGATTGTGTTGTGGGTGGCTTCTGAGGTTGTTACACTACCTCTTGGGATTGCTGTGCAAGCAGGAGTGGAAGTTTCGGTCCTCACCAGCTATCTTAAAGCTAGCCTCATGCAAGATTGATCTTACAAATCTTTAGAAAGTCACTTTGCAGACCAGACCATATTTAGAAATAACAAGAATATATCTGAAAAATGGACAAGGTCAAGCAAACTCTGCTGGAGAAAATCCCAGTGACTTTCTGAAGATTTGCCAAATGGTGACTTGCCACGTTTGTGAGACTCTGTGTGGTGGGTATGCAGTGTGGAGTAGGTTGAGCTGGAAGGAAAAGAGGAAATTTATAAGGAAATATAAATAATAAAATATTCAGTACTTTTGCTTTATTATATCCTCAATGAAACTTCAAATGCACTTGGAAAAGTTTCCTGCTGATATTTTTCTTGTTAGTGTAATCCTTGTTTTAACATACACTGTGTCCCCCCAAGAGTTGGTGGGGGGGGAAAGATACCTCACTCTTATTTATTCAACTTCATGGAAATAGGATGATACTGTCACAGTGCTATGCACTGCCAGTGTTGGACAGATGGGTTGTCTCCTGGGAGGTCTGTGCCCCAAAGCTATAAAAAAGAATTTTAGAACTTAAATGAAGTTGACTTTCTTAAAGTTACTGCAGTATTCTAAAAAAGTAGTTCTCCATTTTGCRCTATATGTGCTCTGGACCTCTTCTTGTAACAAAATGAGTGAAAATTATGTASAGGTATGTATTTGCTGTGATATTAGTTATATCCTTTCTACATTGTWGTGTCTAAGACCTTAGGGATGAAAAGGCACAGTAGGTCATAAGACACAGAATTAAAATAGAGCTGAAGAGGATAGCCTGGTCCACCCTTCTCTCCACAGGTAACATTGACCTTACCTAAACCTTCCCAACAAATGTACGCCTAACCTTTTATTTAAAATCTCTAGTGATGGAATTTCCATCCATCAAGCAATTTGCAGTTTAGCCCAAAGTTTAGCTATTTTCTTAGTTAGAATTTTGTTGTTATTTAATTTTTAAATGAAATATTTTCTGGGCCAAAAATTGCACCCACTGCTAATTGCCCCATCTCTAGTAGTGCAGTGTAACCTGTTTGTGTCAGTCCTGTATATTTGAAAGGGATCTCCTATGACATCTTCTTGTATTCTTCTCTAGTCTAAAAAATTCCTCTTACTAACTACTCATGCACCCATGTTCTTGTTCCTTTGAGGCCTTGTTTTACTGGTTTACAACCTTCCAGAAGAGCTATGCCCAAGAGGGAAATGGTGCTCTAGTTGTGCTAATCCAAGGAGCCATCTGTAGAATGTCCTTTTCCAGGCCAGAGTGATGTTTTCCCCTAGGTGATTGCAGCTATATTATGAAAACAGTGCCCAAGGTCATTGCTGACTGTASTGATAAACTGTTAGAACTAGCATTCTCAAAAAAATAATTCCTAAGTGTATGGTTCAAAAGTTAAAATTTCCAGGGATGAATCATAGTAGGAATGGAGTGGGCATTATGTCACTCACCTTGGTGGACTAAGATAGTTTATAAGCATAGATTCAGGCTACTCTGAACTGATTGGCCTAAGTTTCTAGGAACATTTCCTGTGTTACTTAATTTGCTAGTATGGACACTATGACTATCATTGATGAATTGTTCTTAATAGTAGTAACATACATTCTATTTCCATTTAYGTGTTTTAATTTCTCATCAGATAATTTTGTGGTGAAAAAACGTGACAGATTATTTCCTTGAAAATATAGGTTAACTTGTTTTATTATTTTTGTTATTGATATCCCCAGGAGAAGTATTCTATTTTGTATGACTTACTGAGGATTCAGGGCTTCTTTTTTTCTTTTTTTTTYTTTTTTTTTTCTTTTTTTTTTGGTGGCGGGAGTGTTGTTTTTCTTTAATCCTGTAGTTGAACAAAATTATGTTTTTCTAGTGGATGCTTTTTCATGGGAGACAACAGGGAGAAAGGAGCCTTTCAGGTCAATGTCCAAGTTAATATGTTGTTTGACTATCTGAGCAATTTCTCTCTCTCAAAAAAAAAAACGTAATAGCCAAACATTTTGAGTTAGTTTATTTACAATATCCTTGAAATATTAGTTCAAGGAAGATATTTTAGTTCTCTCTTGTTGAGAAATCTGCAAAAGTTTTGAGTCCTTTCTCCTCCTCATCTTTGACTGCCTCAATTATTGCAAGAAAGGAGAGGTTAAATGATTTATACTCACAACATTGTGTATCTTTGTTGCATAAATGAATCTTTATGGTTTCAGCTCATGGTGGCTCAGTTTTATCTTGCATATATTTTTTTGATGGATTGTGTCTCCTGACATTTTGATATGCCTTTATATTTAACTACTTGGTTGGGCTCCATTTCTGAATTTTATTGCTTAGTTGAGGGTTTGCTTAGACTGAACCTACACATTCTTAGAAACTTGGAAAAATGAAGAAACAATAAGCAGCTATTACGATGACTTACTCTTTGAAAAGTACAGTTATGATATCTGATATCTTTATTTAAGTCTTAATTCCCAGAATGTCCCTTCTGAGTTTTTAAAAAGAAATCCTCTTGTGTGCATGTAAAACCTAAGAAATTTGAACTTAAATGGCATRACAGACCACAAGCACATAGAAGAAATTTAGAATTTGTTTATTCCCAAATTAATTTTTAAAGTGGCTTTATGAGTGAACGGGACTTGGCTAATTATTTTAGAATGACTGAGATGAGGAATGTGGAAAAATAATGTGATGCATAGTGTAATAAAATACTCTGTAAACATGAGAAGCATATAATGAATAGATCATTATATTTTGACAGTAGTGATGACAGAACATTTATTGTATTATTCTCCATTGTATACTTTGTCTGAGTATAAGCTGAAGGTTGAAAGTATTCAGCTATCAAAGCTGATAATGAAATCCAGCCCTCAAGGAACGCCCACTCAGGAAAAAGGAAGCAGAGAATATCTTATTAGAGTGTGCATGCAAAAATAAATAAAAAAAATGGTGCAACTAGTACCACCATGCATGACAGTGAGATTTTCTGGCATTCATGAATCACATTGCTTTGATTAGAGCTGGACATRGATTTTCTTCTTCATATTAAAAGAAATCAAAACCTTTAAAAATGAAGAGTCAGAAAGACACTGCTCCCTCCCTYCTACAGTGGCATTTTTGTGGAGTATGAAGGACTACAGGATTTGGTGGACCTGCCATGTCTTATTTAGGCTAGAGATTGGAGATTGTTTTGCTGTCTATCAGCAGAAGGATATTTCTGGATACTGCAAGGCACTTCGGTGATGATAACTTTTCCTATTCTTTAACCTGATGTTTACAGTGTTTGTATAAGGTGATCCGTTTCATGACCTAGTTTATGAATGTGTTTAAAAACAAAACAAAACAAAAAAACCCCACCCTAATCACYAACCTGTAGCTATTCTGAGGTGAGTATCCCATAGTTTCTATGGTTAATGTAGATCCCTTTGTATAAATAGGTAGTAAAAAATAAAGTAAATACAGCTGGTATTCCCAGGTTTCAGGCAGGTGTCCCAGCAACTGAACTAGTGGTTCTTCTGTGCAATGACTGTCTCTCTCTCTCTGTCTCTCTGTACCTTTAAAGATTTTTCCTAAGACAAAGTATTAAAGTATGGGTGTGTGTGTGTTGAGTGGAAAGGAAATCTAGACACAGTCTGGCTATCTCCACTTTTGGCCATTAATTTCTCTTTACTTTGTGCAGCTGCTACGTCTGATCACAATMATTAGAATAACTGAGAAGAGATGTGAAGATACTAGTATTTTTCTGGTCTATGCTACAGTAGGATTTTCTGGATCTGTAGTTCTTAGATACTAACACTCTACTGCTGCTAACGTTGCTAGAGGAAGAGGCAGCTAGGCAGATGCAATCCTTACCCTCCTGTCCYTTGGAAGGAAGAGTCTGCTCTCCTTGAGATATACAGAAAACCCTATCTACCTCTACATAGAGGTAGAGGGGAAAAGTCTCATCTCATTCATTTCTAGTACTTTCTGAATGTATATTTCTTTTGGTTACGTACAGAATAAATTGTACTTGTGGTCTTCAGAGAGCAAGAAATGAGAATGGTTTTTTATTTCTTGTACGTTGAGTACTCTCACTTCATAATTTTTTGCTTGTTACCAGTCCGATCTGAATCTCTTACCAAATTTGTGTTCTCTTTTGTGACTTGGTAATAAGTTATCAGTTTTTGAGAATGTTTTGAGTTTGCTGTTTTATTATTCAGTTGTGATTGGTAAGAAATTTCCACAGGTAAAAGACTTTGCTTTTTACTTCTTTATCTATTCTTGAAAGGAGTTAGAAGTAACTTTTGGSACCAGCTGACATTTTGCCTGGAGTAAAGACTACATGCTATATATATTTTAGCAGTAAACAATTAAAAGTATAAATAAAGGAAGACATGAGTTTATTATACATTTGGATGAATTTATTTGTATAAAATAACATGCATAGATCAGAATAAGTACTAAGTATATTAAATTGGAATAATCAATCATCTTTTTATGATCTCAAAGTACCTCTCAAATATTTATTGCGGTTCCCAGCACATATGGTGTATCATTTAATAATAACTTATCAGTATTTTTGTTGTTGAAATGAGAAGCATACAAGTTTTATGAAGCAAAGTGGCATTTCGTAAATGGAAATGCTAAACTTGTGGTAGATCTAGAAGGAACGTCCAGTCGACTTAGAGTTAGGAGTTCTATTTAACCTCTGATTTAGCTGAGCTGGGTAAGTGTAATTTATTTTAAATGGTTTCTGTAGATCAGTACTGCTGATAAAAACTTTAATCTACTAGCTCTCTTGGTAATTTTTATTAAAATATCAATAGATAWTTCCTTAACACAGCAAGGTGACTATAACATGAAGACATAATAGTGGAGGTTATTTTTTTTAATAATGAAGACTAGTTTTTAAGGAGAATCTTCACACGTACAGATAAAACAGTCTTACCTAAACCTGCAGAGTTATGYACAGTCAGTTCTGTTCTTCATCAAGCTTTCTCCTGGGTGTCTTGGAGTAAGTCTCAAAGGTCGTTGCGTCAGCTGAAGCTGCCTGTCTCTACTGGGATCTCACCTGGGGGCTGCTACTGCATTTCCTTCAAAGAGATTAAAGCACAATATTTTTGCTTTATCCTTTGTCTGAGGGAAAGGATGGATGGTGGTCAGAAAAGTTGGGGGTAGGGAGAAGGAGGAGACCTATGTCCCTGATCTCAGCCTGGTTTCCCATTAGGCTGGTGCAGTGAAATCTTTGTCCCAGGAAAGTCACTGACTGATAAGACTCAGGGTTTCACCCTTGGTACAGCAGGACCAGGAATTGGGGACTGTGTTAACTTGTCCGGGAAGGAAAGCTATTTACTGTGGGAGATCTTAACAATATTTTACTGACAACTAGCTTAGATGAAGCTGCTTTAGAATATTGAAATCTGATAAGAGGGAGTGCAACTCCCACTGCTACAGATCTTCCATTTTTACGTTCATCTCTGTAGCTTTTATGTGGAGTTCAATACATCATTGCTAAATTTTGTAAAGATACATATAAAGATACAATTTCTTAACAATTTCTTGTATACTATATAATATTTTTCTAGTGGCTAYAGAATGAAAAGCTAGTAAGTATATCCTAAAAGAACAGTTTGATGCTCTTTTTCTGTACTTAGTGCTGGAAGTTAACTTGCCATTTCTTTTGTCACCTGACTCTGGTAAYCAGTTGAAATTTTTGTGGAGAGGGGATATAGTAGTGGAGTTGTACAAGAACTTGAAATAAATATTGGAGTAATTACTGACAGCTGGACAAAAATATACTTCATTCCAGCTCCAGAAAGGTAATGAATCAGCCAAACTTTTAAACTCATGGTATTACTTTAATTCCTTTGCTTTATGGCTGAGCAAATAACAGTCACAGCTGTGGCTGTATTCTTTTAACGGAATGATGAGATTACTTAATACTTTTTTTTTTTTTTTTTT